>NW_005871539.1:407847-445962 GCF_000147115.1 Myotis lucifugus
GCCTCCTGCTTGCTCCAGCTCTGTGGCTGCCGGCGCCATCTTGGTTGTGGTTAATTTGCATATAGTTGCTCTGATTGGCTGGGGGGCGTGGCTTGGGCTTAGCGAAGGTATGGTCAATTAGCGTCTTTGTCTTTATTAGTGTAGATACCTGCTTCATAAGGTTTTCAAGTGGGTTTAATGAGATAATGTATGTAAACCATTTAGCAAAATGCTTGGTACAGAGTCAGTGCTTATTAAAACATACCTATTATTATAATTTGTTTAACCTCTCAAGCTAGAAACTGCTTCATCAACCTTTTATTTCCCTAAGTTCTTTCATTTAAGCAGTTAACCAAATTCTGCTCAGTTTACTTCAATTATTTTTTCAATTTAGCCTCTTCTCTTAATCCTCCTCATAACCCACAATAAGAAATACATTTAATATTTTTATTATGTTCATTTGCAAATATTTGAAACAAAATTTTATGAAATAATTTTATTATTTGTAATGCATTCTGATTTTTTTGTTTTGTTCTGTATTATTAAAACTTTTAAAAAGCTGTGCCCTGGCTGGTGTGGCTCATTAGGTTGGCGCATCATTCGGTGCACCAAAGGGTCCAGGGTTCAATTCCTAGTCAAGGCACATACCCAGGAGGCAACCGCTTGATGTTTCCCTCTCTCTCTCTCTCTCTCTCTCTCTCTCTCTCTCTCTCTCTTTCTCTCTCTCCCTCCTCTCTCCTTACCTTCCTCTCTTCCCCCTTCTCTCCTTCGTCTCCCTTCTCCCTCTTAAAAAAATCAATAAAAATGTATCCTTAGGTGAGGATTAAAATAATAATAAATAAAAGCTTGTCACAGCTATTAAAACTGATTTCAAAACAGTTTGAAAAACACTCGTCTAGAATTTTGCAATTTGCAAAATTGGACTAGTACTGAACTGGATTATGTTCAAGTGTAAATTTTCAATGAAATAGAAAACAGATGAAGTGACTTGGACTTGGAGCTTATTTCAACTGCACTTTCTCTTTTTTCTTCATTAGTTCTATATAATTACCTATTCTCAATCTGGTTTTGCTACTGAAGGTGGAAATGTTTAGTTGTGCTTTTTCTACTTATAGAATGAGATTACTCAGCAGTTGGTGTGACAGAAAATCCTCAACCACTTCTTATGTGTATTGTTTTCCTTAGGACAGAAATGAATATACATAGATTTTAAAGTTGTTAGCATAATTCTCAAAGAGAGACCTGAAAAAAACGTTCTTATTATAGAAATTTTAAAATATATTTAGAAGAAGAAAGAATAGTGTAATGAATCTCCATTACCTAAATCAGTGATGACAAACCTTTTGAGCTCGGCGTGTCAGCATTTTGAAAAACCCTAACTTAACTCTGATGCCGTGTCACATATAGAAATTTTTTGATATTTGCAACCATAGTAAAACAAAGACTTACATTTTTGATATTTATTTTATTTATTTAAATGCCATTTAACAAAGAAAAATCAAGTTCGTGTGTCACCTCTAACACGCGTGTCATAGGTTAGCCATCACTGACCTAAATTCTAAATTCAACTTCAGTAAGTATCAACATTATGTTAATTCCAGAAGGGAATTTTAACAAAGAACTTTTAAGGCACACATAATTTCCTTTCTTAATACAGATAGATGATCTGCTTTTCAGAAGAGGTCTGTCAGCGTTAGTATACCTTGCTTTAGTACTCACAATCCACTCATTTTATTTGATACTTGCAAGAAGAGTAAATAATTATATGATGCAAGTGAGCAGTGATGGGGTAGGGTGAATTTTCCTGGGGGTTACATAGAACTCTAAGCCCTGGCCGTCTTACTTCAAATATTTCAACAGCCTCATATGCCAGCCTCCCTACTACTCACTCAGTACCATGTACCTTGCTGCCATTTGACTGATCCTTTTTCTTTTTTTAATATATTTTATTGATTTTTTTACAGAGAGGAAGGGAGAGGGATAGAGAGTTAGAAACATCAATGAGAGAGAAACATCGATCAGCTGCCTCCTGCACACTCCCTACTGGGGATGTGCCCGCAACCAAGGTACATGCCCTGACCGGAATCGAACTTGGGACCCTTGAGTCTGCAGGCTGACACTCTATCCACTGAGCCAAACCGGTTAGGGCAGTTGTCGGCAAACTGCGGCTCGTGAGCCACATGCGGCTCTTTGGCCCCTTGAGTCTGGCTCTTCCACAAAATACCTACTTCTGCGCATGGGCCACGAAGTTTCGATCGCACTGTACGTGTGCGCCCACATGTGGTATTTTGTGGATGAGCCACACTCAAGGGGCCAAAGAGCCGCATGTGGCTCGCGAGCTGCAGTTTGCCGACCACTGGCTTAGGGCTTGATTGATCTTTTAAAAATGACTTGGGGCAAGTAGAAGCTCATTACCTGTGTCCTCTGTTGAAAATCTTCTATTCTTTTTTCCCTACCTATAGAATAAAATTCCAAACCATAGATTTTTTCATTCATGTTCTTGCTCCAGCCTACCTTTCTAGCTTTCTCATCCACTGTCTGTCTCTTCTCTGCAACATTCAGCTTATTATTCCTATAAAATATTCAGTCCTTTTAGCACTGATACTTATTTTCAAGATCCAATTTAAATTTCATCTATGGATGAAAGAAGTATATAGTTCCTTTTATTGTGTGTGTTGTGTGTGTGTGTGTGTGTGTGTTGCCAAAGCAATGGTTATATCTCACTCTTCTTAATTTCCTAAACACTTCTTTGGTACCCATACATGGTAGGCATCCAATGATGGTTTATTGAATGAATGTATGAGTACTTTTAGAATTTTAGAATCTAATTCCAACACAGACTCTCCAGAAGAGTTCATTAAAGTTATATTTTCATTTTGTTTTGTGTGTGTGTGTCATTTTTTCCCACCCCTCCTTTGGGGAGTTTTGTTAAAATTTCCAGAGAGAACCCAAATTCAATAGCCTTTTCCTTAGGGGAAGCATACTCTGGTAAACTAGTGTAGATTATCCATCTTCAACATTTCTGTAATAAAGGTAAGTAAAATCTACTGTTAGTATACTTAATTTTTTGCTGTTGTTGAAAAATATAGTTTAATGGGTCTATAAAGCAAAATAAAATGGAATAAATTTGTGCTTATAATAGACTTGACCAATTTTTTATATATTTCAGCTCATGGAATGCTGTGTAAATGCCCTGGTGACGTCCTTTAAAGAAACTATCTTAGCAGAGTGCCAAGGCATGATCAAGCGAAATGAAACTGAAAGTAGGTAAAATATCACTTAAAGTTCTCATTATTTTTTAAGAGGATATCTTTGAGACAGATCACTTTTAATGAATTGCTCTTAAATCACTCTTTTATACATAAGTATATTTGTTGAAGTAAACTGTGCTTAAAGAAAATGATAAAATATTTAGCACAGTTAGAAGCACTGTGAAGAAGATTATACACTTGTATGTTAAGCATTCCCCCCCCCTTAGGTATCAGTACATGCACAAATGCACATGTGTGTATTTATTCTTCGAAATATGTGTGTGTGTGTGTGTGTGTGTGTGTGTTTTAATCCTTACCCGAGGATATTTTTCCCATTGATTTTTTTAGAGAGAGTGGAAGGGAGGAAGAGCTGGGAGAGAGAAAAAGAAAGAAACATCGATATAAGAGGGACACATTGATTGGTTGCCTCCCACATGTGCCCCGACAGGGACCTTGGATGAGCCTGCAACTAAGGTACGTGCCTTTAGCTAGGAATCAAACCTGCAACCCTACAGTCCCAGGGCCAGCACTCTAACCGCTGAGCCAAACCAGCCAGGGCAGGACTCTGTTTTTAAAGGCTAATTTAAATAGTAAACATATGGTACAGGATAGAACTAGGTATCTGACTTTTGTGTGGAACCTTGCAGCAAATATTTTTAGAAACTAATAAAACACTCCGTGTTAATATTCATCCCTCTCCCAAAAAATTTTACAATTTAAGATTTCAGAAGTGTTTTTTTAATTACTTGAATGTTTTCTTAATAAAGATGTATTTGAGTGGCAAGTACATTACAACCAAAAAGAATACAGTGTAAATGATCCATATTCCCTACTACCCAGAGAACCACTTTTGACATTTTGATGTATTCCTCTCCAGACTTTAATATGTATAATTGCAAGGTCCCATTTAATCTCTAGTTGCATTAAAGTATGTCTTTCAATTCACTTAAGTTCATACACTTTATGGAAGTAATAAAAGCAAGCTGCTCAATGGCTTAAATGAAATATTTGAATTTCTGTATGCCAGACTAAGTAGAGTTATATCTAATCCATTTTGGACTCCCTCCAAAAGGATTTATTTAGTAGTAAGCAATCTGTGAAGTAAGATTTTTGTGAAGGTCAGTTAAATGGTATAACATGAGAAAATGCTTTTGAACACTGAAAAAATCTTTATGAATACAGGTGTATATTATCACTAATAAACTTTTATTTTATAATCATTACTCTGAACAATCTGATGAGATGATTTTTTTTACCCTTTAGTGATATGGTAGTGTATTTAATATTATATCTACTTCATAAAATGTGCTACTGTTCTGTATAAACTGTTGTACTTCTTAGAATAAAATATTCCATGCATTGACAGTCAAATGACCCACTTTTTAAAAGAGTTGGGTTTTACAGTATGTGCTCATTTTTCATTAGTTTTTTTTAATAACTTTTTGTCAGACTGACAAGATGGATGAGGAATTTATAGTACTTTACTATGACAACTCCTGAACTAATTGTACCCACAAAAATATTACCAACTTCAAACTAATATTTCTCCAAACTCTTACTGTCATAGGTGTTCTACACCAGTGGTCAGCAAACTGCGGCTCGTGAGCCACATGTGGTTCACGAGCCACAGTTGCCGGCCACTGTTCTACACCCATCATACAATCAAAGAGAAAACTTATTCTGATGGTTGCAATGATTACATGTGTGTGTTCTATCCTTTCAGAATTACACTTAATGTTTTCATTGATGGACAAAGTTCCTAATGGGATAGAGCCAATGTTGAAAGACTTGGAGGAACATATCATTAGTGCTGGCCTTGCAGATATGGTAGCAGCTGCTGAAACTATTACTACTGTAAGTTTTCCTCAATGGCAATGACTGGTGTATATCAAGTTTATTTTTTTTTAATGGAGATTTGGGTATTTAAAATAGTAATTGATTGGAAACCAGTGATGTTGGAACCCATTTATTTTAATGAAATTTTTTTCCAGGAAATTTCCCAAATTTTAAGGCTATCGTGTTTTATTAAAATTACTAGAGGCCCGGTGCATGAAATTCGTGCATGGGGGCGGTCCCCTCAGCCCAGCCTGCACCCTCTCCAATCCGGGATCCTTCTCACAATCCTGGACTGCTGGCTCCTAATTGCTCACCTGCCTGCCTGCCTGGTCGCCCCTAACTGCCTACCCCCTGCCAGCCTGATCACCCCTCACTGCCTCTGTGTGCCGGCCTAATCACCCCTAACTGCCCCCGCTGCCGGCCAGGTCACCTCCAACTGCCCCCCCTGCCGGCCTGGTCGCCCCCAACAGTCCCTCCTGCCGGCCTGGTCATCCCCAACCGCCCCCCCCTGCCAGCCTGGTCGCCCCTCACGGCCCCTCCACCAGCCTGGTCACCCCACACAGCCTGCTGTTCAGTCTTTTGGTCATCCCTCACTAACCCCCCTGCCGGCCTGGTTGCCCCATGCAGCCTGCTTGTTCATCGTTTGGTCATCCCTCGGGCCAGCCCTGGGTGGCTGGGCAGCTGCCATCTTGTGGCTGTGGGCGCCACCATCTTTGAGGGCGTGGCAGTCATTTAGCATATTCCCTCCTTATTGGCTGTGGGTGCCACCATCTTTGAGGGTGGGCCAGTCAATTAGCATATTCCCTCCTTATTGGCTGTGGGCGCCGCCATCTTTGTGATGACATGAGGGTCAATTAGCAGAGTCCCTCTTTATTAGATAGGATGTATATATTTTCTCACTTTTTTGTATTCTTTTCTTTTTAAAAACTCAGTTGACTATAAAACGTTTTATTTTTAGGACTCTGAAAAATATGTTGAGCAGTTACTTACACTATTTAATAGATTTAGTAAACTCGTCAAAGAAGCTTTTCAAGATGATCCCCGATTTCTTACTGCAAGAGATAAGGTATATATTCCTATATATTAACACTACTGTCATTACTTACTTTTTATTTAGATTTGGAAAGATACATTGGTTACTGAATAAAAGCAAAGTACAGAAAAGAATATCATATAATCCTGTTTATGGAAAACTGAAAGGATATGCATTTTATACTTAGTTTGCCTATAACATGTCATAGTTTATTTTATTAGAAACTAAAAACCTAGGAACTGAGATTTTTCATCTGTTGAGGGCAACCATGTTTATAATATTTGGGTTGTTGTACGTTTTTGTAAGCATTGGCTATACTTGTGAATTAGAATTTAGCCAGAAACTTGCTCTTCCTCATTTTCCCAAGAATGTTTTTTCTGGTTTTTAGTATTATTGAAATATTAAATTAAACGGCCTGCAAAGGCTTCTTTGAGGTGACATTTGAATCAAGATTGAGGCTGATTAGAATGAGTCATGTGTCTGTCTGAGGGAAGAGTGTTCCAGCTGGAGCAAAGTCTGTACGGCAGGAATATACAGTCATGTTCCAGGAACATAGAAGAAAGACGTCAATTTGGCCAGAGTGGATTGAATGAGGGAGAGAATAGTAGAAAATAAAGTCAAAGAGGTAACAGGAACTCAGGGCATGTAAGACTCTGTGGACCATGGCTTTTACTCTGAGTAGGGTTTGGAAAGTCATTGAAAGCTTTTGAACAGAATGACAGGACCTGACTTACATTTTAACAGGATCACCTGGCTGCTGAATAGACTGAAGGGGGGCAAGAGAAGAAGCAAGAATATCAGTTAAGAACCTATTTAAGTAATTCAATTAAATAATGGTAGAAGCTTGGTCCAGAACAATATTGGGTACAGGTAGTCAAAAGTGGTTGAATTCTGATTACATAATGAAAATAGACTCTGCAGGATTTGGTAATGAATCAGATATGGAGTGTGACAGAAAGAGATCATTCCAGGATGCCACTCAGATTTCTGTTCTGGTCAATTAGATGCTTGCTGAGATGGGGAAGACTGGAAGAAGTATGTTAGGGAGAGATGGTTGCAGAGAGATTAGGAATTCAGTTCTAGACAAGTTAACTTTGAAATGTTTATTAAACATCCATTTAGCAGTGTCAAGTTTGGACTTTAAGGGAGGGAGTGGGCCTGAAAAAAATCAATTTGGGAGCTTCAGCATATAGGTGGTATTAAAGCACTGACACTACTGTGATCACTAACGTAGTAAGTCAGGACAGAAAAGAGATCCAAAAACTGGCCTGGTGCATTCTAGATTTAGTTAGCAGAAAGATGAGGAACCATCTTTCCTCATGAAAGGAGAATGGGTGGAACGACCAGGAGAGTGTGGTGTGCTAGAAAACAAGTGGAAAAAGCACTTTCATGAAGAGGGCATGCTCTACGCCTTTAAAATGCTCCTGACAGGTCAAATAAGATGGGGATTACCCATTATCTTCAGCAACAGGGAGGTAGTGAGTGACTCTGACAGAACGAATGGGTGGAGTACTGGTGTGAAAGTGTGCTTGGAATGGTTTCCAATAAGAATGGCAGTAGAGAAATTGTAGAAAGGGAGTTAGTTCCTCCAGGAGGTTAGCTTCAAAGAGAGAAATGGGACAATAGCTGAAGGTGGACAAAGCCAACAGAGAATGTTTAAGATTTAAAAAATAATAATGTGTTTGTATGCTGAAGGTACAGAAACAGTGGAGAAGGGAAAAGTTGGTGATGCAAGAGAAATGGGAGGGAACTCTGATTATTAGTTTTCTCAGTGAAATAGGAAGCTACATTGTCAGCCAAGAGTGTACATGGAGGAGGAAATACTGGAAGTTTGATGAGAAAAGAGATAATATGAAAAGGTTTTCCGGGATAATTTGTGGACAAGAGAAAATGGTATGGCTATCAGGCAGAATTAAGACCCCAGGAACTTGAAGATAATGACAATCATAAAATAACAAAGAGAATGATGCTGAAGTCATTTACTTTAAAAATTCTATCAGGCCAGATACACCATTAAAAATAAAACTAATTTATATTTTTATGTATTTTTGGAATTGTAACTACTTATCTAACTATATTTTAAATATCAAAAAGAATTTTTATATTTTATTTTAAATTATTATTTGCAGGCATATAAAGCAGTTGTTAATGATGCTACCATATTTAAACTTGAATTACCTTTGAAGCAGAAAGGGTAAGTTTTTTTTAAATCATATGTTTGAAATTCATAAATTTTTTGGAGTGTCATATATGTTATTGAGTATGCAAAGTGCCCTATTTTTCTAATTTTATTAGGTTTGTTTTTTGTTTCATTTTTTTTTTTACTTTATGATTTGTGCAACATTTGATTATTAAAAACTCTGCCTCAATTTTTAATTGTGTATTAAGTTATCTCCTTTTATGACCAAAAAATGTTAATTGATCTGTCATTTATAGGATGAATATACCTGTGCTAAATACTATTATAGAAAAATCAGAAAGTCAGAATGTAATGAAATAGCAATAAATCTGAGCTAGTTATAGTAACTTCAGAGTAGTGCTAAGTAGCACTAAAGGTCAATTGGAAATATATTTTGATGTAATTTCTAGCTGAGAATTGCTATTTTAAACAAATTTCACACTTAATGCTAAAACATTTTATTTATTTATTTATTTATTTTTAACATTTTATTTGAGAAAGAGAAAGAAACATGGATATGAGAGAGATACATTGATCGGTTGCCTCCATACATGCCCTGACCGAGGATCAAACCTGAAACTTAGGTATGTGCCCTGACTGGGAGTCAAACCCATGATCTTCAGGTGCACAAAACAACATTCAACCAACTGAACCACACTAGCCAGGGCTGTTTGCAGTTTTTTTAAATGGATGATAGTAGCTACCAAGCATATCACTTTGGAATTTAGGTTACATTGGAAAGAAACATTTCAGAGAGTGAAGGAACAGTTTTATGTTAACACATTAGTAATGAAAAGTTTTAAATGATAACTTATAAATATGCATGGATTTACACAATGCAATATACAGGTAATGTATTACAGAATTGTACATTTGGAAGCATAATTTTATTATGCAATGTCATTCCAATAAATTTATTTAAAAATAATTTTAATTCAAAAGTATTTTATCAAGTATATAAATAAAATCCTTTAAAGATCATTGGCACCCGGCCGGTGTAGTTCAGTAGTTGAGCATTGACCCAGGAACCAAGAGGTCACAAGTTTGATTCCCAATCAGGGAACATGCCTGGGTTGCAGGCTTGATCCTCAGTAGGGGGCATGCAGCCAATTGATAATGTTTCTCATCTCATCAATGTTTCTATCTCTCAATTCTTCTCCCTTCCTCTCTCTCTAAAAATCAATAAAAACATTTTATTTTTAAATTTTCTTTATTGATTAAGGTATTCCATATGTGTCCTTATCCCTCCCCATTGCCCCCCCCCCCCCCACCAATAAAAACATACTTTAAAAAATAATAATAGCCTTAGCCAATTTGGCTCAGTGGATAGAGCATCGGCCTGTGGACCAAAGGGTCCCATGTTCGATTCCGGTCAAGGGCATTGGTTGCAGGATCCTCCTCTGCCCAGTCAGGGTTCGTGCAGGAGGCACCCAATCTATGATTTCTCTCACATCGATGTTTCTCTCTGTCTTTCCCTCTCTCTTCCACTCTCCCTGAGAATCAATGGAAAAATGTCCTCAAGTGAGGATTCACAAAAAAGTAAAATAAAACAAATAATAAATAAATATATGTATCATTGGCAAGGCCACTACTAGAATGAGGCAAAGAGGCACCTAGGGTATAAAATTTAAGGTCTAGCAGGTCTAGCTCTCCGAGAACCTAAGAGTGTGTGCCTCCTTAAATTGTGCACCCAAGGTGTCTTCTTGCTCACCCAAGTCCCAATCCTGATCACTGGTGTAATTCAACATAAGAAATTTGTGAAAAATTGGCTTTAGAAGAAATATTTGCAGATATCAATTATTTTTTATTAATTGGTTTTAATTTATTTTTTAGGGTAGGATTAAAAACTCAACCTGAATCAAAATGCCCTGAGCTGCTTGCCAATTACTGTGACATGTTGCTAAGAAAAACGCCATTAAGCAAAAAATTAACTTCTGAAGAAATTGAAGCAAAGCTTAAAGAAGTGGTACATAAATTTTTTTAATTTCAAAGATTTTAATGACCAGACTTTGATTTTGTAGTTTACTTATAAGACTTTCTGTGATAGCATCAATTTTTTTTAAATGTATATTTATAAGAAACTAATATGAAATTTTATAGTGCAAGATCTTTATAGGACAATGTTTTTTCTTCCTGAAAATTTTTATTCTATAACTTCTAGAAAGGGAAATAGCATTTAATTCTTCTCTTTATTGATTATTTTTAGGCAGTTAAATTCTAGCACTTATTAAAGGTCAAAACATGGCGGGGGGAAGAAGGGAATGGTGCTGATGGTGATAGAATGATTGTTGAGACGGAGTTTTTCACCTCTTTCTTTTTGTGTGAGTCCAAAATAGGTAACTAGGGATGAGCGAGTTAAATAAGCAATTTATTGTTTTCATTTTTATTTTTTTCCTGGTTGTTAGTGTCATGTAATATAAGCCCAGGAAAATAAGAAGTAATAATAAACAAAAAGGCCTAGAGAGAAGATTAGTGTCAGAAACAAGTGAAGAAGATATGCAAAAGAGAAAATTGGGAAGAACCATTGCTTTTTATGTAAAGTTTTATTACATTTATATAAAATTTGAAAAATTGATGTTTGTAGGAATTAAAAAGTTATTTGGTTATTGTCTCAAATTTGCTAACTTGTAAAGTAGTGTATCAGAGATGGGCAATTTAGTAGGCCCCTCTCTCTCTATATTCTTATGAATTTCTGAATTTTGAAAATTGAAAGATATAGGAAGTTCTAAATGAGAGAGATTTACATATGAATTGACAGTAACCTTGTTTTCTGTACAGCTCTTGGTACTCAAATACGTACAAAACAAAGATGTTTTTATGAGATATCACAAAGCTCATTTGACACGACGTCTTATATTGGACATCTCTGCTGATAGTGAAATTGAAGAGAATATGGTCGAGTGGCTAAGAGTAAGTGAATTTCAAAATATTTGGTTTTCTTAATATAACACATGGTTCATAGGTGGGGTTAAGTAACACATTTTTGTGATATCTTCAGTGTCGAAGAAATAGGGAATATTTTATAAGCATATAGCATCAATTAGATAAAATAATGTGATATCTAATAATGTTATTATTTAATAAAGAATTTTAGTGAAGCACCTTTACTCATTTGAACTGACCTTATTAAATAGGCCACAGAACAGATCATTTCATTTTTAAGATGTTTTTCATACTAAATACTTCTGTATATCAAAAAGAGCCAATAGGTAAAAGATGATGGCTTATTTAGGGTAATCATTGCTGATTGTGACTGAATTCCCCTATCAAAATATTTTGTCTGTTCCTCCCAGTTCATTTTAATGGAATTTGAGTTACATTAAAATGTGTTTTTCATTTATACATATGGTATTATATACTGTATTATATTGATATATAATAATAAAATTATATATAATAATTATCTTTATTATACATAAATATTTTATGTCTTTCATTTATATATATTTCAAATTGCAGATTTATAGATAAATCTGCTTTGTAGTGTGGGATAATAAAAATTATTGTGCAAACTGAGACTATGCAAAGTGATCTTAATATTAAGTCAGTGGAAAAAATATTTTGTGACTGACTTCAGAAATTTTTGTCAATACATTAAAAGCTCTTACTATATATAAATATGTAGGAAAAATGAAAAATTAGCAAAATCAATATTTATTTAGTACACTGTAATTTAAAATAAACTTTCAGTGTTGTATTTGTGAAAAAACTTTAGTTATGAGTAAATATGCATTACTCATATTTAACACATAGTGGTAACTGAAAGTTGAACTGTGTTATTGGTGTCCTGGAGTTATTTATTATACTGAGTAACTGAAATTCATGCGTATTGGAATTGTGCAAAGAAAGCCAGGATTGCCTGTACTATCTTATTTACTTTCTAAGAATTGCATTTAGTAGGTAGTAGACTATAAACATTGTAATAAGTGAGAGGAAGGGTATTATTTAATGCTTCTGTCTTTGGTTTTCATAGGAGGTTGGTATGCCAGCAGACTACGTAAACAAGCTTGCTAGAATGTTTCAGGACATAAAAGTATCTGAAGATTTGAATCAAGCTTTTAAGGAAATGCACAAAAATAATAAATTGGCTTTGCCAGGTATTTTTTTATAATTTTGTATATGTTACATATTTTTTAAACTTTTTTTTTACAAGAAATATCTTTGTTTTCCAGTAAATTAAAAATAAACACTGGCAGTAATAGATACAAGGATGTTGCAAAGATCACATTCCTTAGACATCCTGTAAAATAGAGTCTATATTTGCTAATCCTTATTTTAGAAACAAGAGTACACTTTTTATTTAAAAAAATACGTTTTTATTGCTCTCAGAGTGGAAGGGAGAGGGAGGGATAGATAGAAACATCAATGATGAGAATCATTGACTGGCTGCCTCCTGCACACCCCCTACTGGGGATTAAGCCCACATCCCAAGCATGTACCCTGACCAGGATTCAAACTGTGACCTCCTGTTCATGGGTGAATGGTCAATTACTGAGCCACCCGGGCGGGTCAACAAGTATACACTTTTAAAATCTTTAGTCCTGTTTATTTTCACCAAAGCTTACCCTGTATGTAATGTACATGCTTATTTATTCTGAATTTTATCGACTGTCAAAATTTACTTTATATTTTTCTGATATTTTTGTCTATAGCTGATTCAGTAAATATAAAAATTTTGAATGCCGGTGCTTGGTCAAGAAGCTCTGAGAAAGTCTTTGTCTCACTTCCTACTGAACTGGAGGATTTGATACCTGAAGTAGAAGAATTCTATAAAAAAAATCATAGTGGTAGAAAATTACATTGGCATCATCTCATGTCAAATGGAATTGTAAGTAAATGTGTTAGTTAAGATATTGGTTTGACTGAAAGTGTCAGGACTCCAAATAAGAGTTGCTTAAACAAGATAGGTTTGCTTCTCACATATAAAAGTCTGAGCAGGAGTAGTAGATCTCTTCCATGAACTTGTTAGGGACATAGGCTTCTAATTGTATCCCTTCCTTAAGATATTGCCTTTTGTCTGCAGAATTCAATATGATCCTTACTTGTCTTTCAGCACAACAGAAAGATGAGGGTATATGTTCATTTAAGGGCAACTTCTAGAAGTTTCCCCCATCATTTCCACTTGTATCTCATAGGCCAGAACTCAGTCATATAGCTGCATTTTGTTCCAGGGAAAGCTGGGAGATAAGCCTTTATTCTGGGCAGTCATTGAGGTCTGTTAACTATCTTAATGCCATGTAAGACAGTAAAGAATGGATGTTGGAAGGCAGCTACCAGTGTTATCCATATGTAATCTCACGTAAGAGATACATCTATAGTAGATAGATGGTAATCATTATGAAAAGATTCTTAGTTTTAACTAATTGTATTATCTGTTATGTTATAGATAACATTTAAGAATGAAGTAGGTCAATATGATTTGGAGGTAACAACGTTTCAGCTGGCTGTGTTGTTTGCATGGAACCAAAGACCCAGAGAGAAAATCAGCTTTGAAAATCTAAAACTTGCAACTGAACTCCCTGATGCTGAGCTTAGAAGGACTTTATGGGTTTGTTTTTTATTTTTAAAATTTTATCCTGTCAAATAGCAGAAAAATGTGTTGATTTGCTTATAATAAATTTATGAATTCATAACAATTTCAAATGAGTTTTAACCAAGAAAAATACATTTTAATGACGTATTTATGGAAAAAAAGAAATGGAAAATAAACAAGTTACTGAAATGGAGAAAGGCAGAAAAAGGAGAGAACGATTGCGTTGGTAGTTAAATAGTATCTGTGAGGAGTGTGACCAAAGATTTCGTTATGAGAATGTGTTCAAAGATCTATGACCAAAAATCTAAGAATTAGACAACTTTGGTTTTTTGTGGCCTTATAAAATATACTCATTAGCCTCCTGCTCATAACTACATTTTATCCCTACTCCATAGACATCTTAAAAGTTCCAAAATAAATTATTACCTAGAGAGAAACAGCTGGTATATAACTGGCAAGTGGTGTTTGCTGTGGGTCATGTATGACCAGTCCCTCTAGTTTCTTGATGTATTGTAAAGGGAACATGTATTGCTTCCTCATAACCAACTCTTTTCTCCTCATTCTCTCTGTTCTCATTATGCATTTACATTATTATATTCACAGAGGTACCAAATAAAAGGTTGAATTATATAATCTTTTCTCACCTCTATTGGGCATGGTGGAGAATTGATCTTAGTACTGTTCATAGGTGCTAATTGTTTTCTCTTTATTTATAGTCTTTAGTAGCTTTCCCAAAGCTCAAACGGCAAGTTTTATTGTACGAACCTCAAGTCAACTCACCCAAAGACTTTACCGAAGGTACCCTCTTCTCAGTGAACCAGGAGTTCAGTTTAATGTAAGGTTTATGTTGGTTGATCTAAAACAAAAATACCTTGTTTGAATTTTGGTATTTAAAACACACCCGTATACTCTTCATCATTCTAGAGCAGCGATTTTCAACCTTTTTCATCTCATGGCACACATAAACTACTAAAATTTTGCAGCATACCAAAAATATATTATTGCCAATCTGACAAAAAAAAAGTATAATTTTGATTTATTCACATCAGATAGCTATTGTTGTGTTGTAGTCATTTTTTATTTGACAGTCTAAGGGAAAAGAGGTCAGTGCCCCTGACTAAATAGTCAGGTACAGTATTGTATATTTTTAAAATTCTTGTGGCACACTAGTTGAAAAACCTGCTGCTCTAGAATATGCCAGTGAGCTGTTTATTAAACATTAATGAACTAGAGATGTTTATTTCTTTTTTTAATTTAAAGTATTTATTGTTTAAAGTATTACGTATGTCTCCTTTTCCCCTACTGATCTCTCCCCGGCCGCTCCCACCCCCCAGCACATGTCCTCACCCCACTACTGTCTGTGTCCATGGAGATATTTATTTCTTTACATATTTTTCATGGATACATTTTTGTGTCTGACATTATACTGTATTGCTTTTCATCTTTAAAGTAAATCATATTTTTTCATTTTAAAGCAGCTTTATGCACACAAAGCATTTTTTTTTTCCTTAAGATTCAGTTAGGCTCTGGCTGGGTAGTTCAGTTGGTTAGAGCATCGTCCCAATATGTCAACGTTGCAGGTTCCATCCCCGGTCAGGACACATACAAGAATCAGCCAATTAATGCATGCATAAATAAGTGAATCAGCCAATGAATGCATACATAAATAAGTGGAACAACAAATCTCTCTCTCTCTCCCTCTCCCTCTCCCTCTCCCTCTCCTTCTCCTTCCTCCCTCTCGCCTTCTCTTTCTCTCTCTCCTTTCCTCCTTCCCTACTTATCCCCTTCCCCCCCTCTCTCCTTTCCTCTCTCTCTGAAATCAGTCAATACATAAAAGTTTTTCAAAACTTACAGTTAGAAGGTAATGCTGGCCCAGCCGGCATGGCTCAGTAGTTGAGCATGTACCTATGAACCAGGAGGTCACGGTTCGATTCCTGGTCAGGACATGTGCCTGGATTGCAGGCTCAATCCCCAGTAGGGGGCATGCAGGAGGCAGCCCATCAATGATTCTTTCTCATTGTTGATGTTTGTATCTCCCTCTCTGAAATTAAATATATATATATGTATATATGTGTGTGTGTGTGTGTGTGTGTATGTATGTATGTATGTATATGTATATAAGCTAATGCTGAATTACAACATATATATCTTCAAGTATCTAATCGCATTCATGGCAATGTAAATTATATTCACTTTGTTATTACAAGGAGTGTAATCACCTATATTTTATTAATGGAGTCTTTATTGTGTTTGAGTGAAATCATAGAGTTTATTTTAGGAAAAGCTATGTATGTTGGTTATTTGTTACTTGTCCTTTAAATAATTCTGGATATTAATTTTTAAAATATATCTAACTCTTTTCTCTCAGACCTTGTTGTTATAATATGATGTTTACAAGGCCTCTCACTGTAAAATAATTTGATTCAATGTTTTTTATAGAAAAAATGCAAAAGTTCAGAAAAGGGGTAAAATCAACTTGATTGGACGCTTGCAGCTCACTACAGAAAGAATGAGAGAAGAAGAGAATGAAGGAATAGTTCAACTACGAATACTAAGAACCCAGGTTTGTAATATTAAGATAGAATGTCTAAATTTTTTTAAACTTTGGCATTTTGATGTTGTTGTTTAATTCTTCAAACATTTTTTTTACATTTAAAAGCATGTAGGTATTCAACCTTTTTGTAAGGAAGACCTAATTTTCATTTTTTTCTTTTTTTGACCTAATTTTCATTTTACGAGAATTTAAAAACTGTACTGAGATGTTGTCTGTCTGCCCTGGCCAATGTTGCTCAGTAGTTAGAGCATTGGCTTGGGCACCAAAGGGTCTTGGGTTCGATTCAAGGGCATGTGCCTAGGTTGCAGGTTTGATCCCCAGTATGTGCCTCGCTTTCTCTCTCTCTCTTTCTTTTTTCCTCTCTCCCCCTCTTTCCCTCCCCTCCACTCTATCTAAAAGCAATGGGAAAATATCCTTAGGTGAGGATTAACAAAAGGAAAAGAAAAAAAAGAGATGTCTGTATGGTAGATTCTGTAGGTTGTGCCAACCCTTGGTTTTAGGTTCTGTCTTCATTTGACCACACCTGATTAAATGTATCTCAGCAAGAAATTACAATTTGGGGATTGATATATTTACATTTTTATTTGACTTCTAATTCCATTGAAATATGAAATTAGGGAACATTTTTAAAAACATTTTAAAGCTAGGGTTATGATACCTTCTGAACATAATAAAGAATACCTATTACAAGCTATTATACGACCATTGTAACTTTAGAAATAGATCTATTAAAACCAACTATGCCACTTTTACAATTTTTATTTAGTATTATTTGAAACTACTGGCCAATGCAATGAGAAAAGGTTAATTTTTTTTTATTGATTAAGGTATTACATATGTGTCCTTATCCCACCCATTGCCCCCCCACCCCACCCCCACTCATGCCCTCACCCCCCTGGTGTCTGTGACCATTGGTTAGGCTTATATGCATGCATACAAGTCCTTTGGTTGATCTCTTCCCCTTACCCCCGCCCTCTCCTACCTTCCCTTTGAGGTTTGAGGAAGGTAAAATTTTTTGTTACTTAGAGATCATATAATATGATAAAGGAGTAAAGATGAATAAATAAAAATTGCATTTCTATTTATCAATAAACAAATTTTAAAACAAGAGGTAAAGTAAAGAAGAAATCATAAAATTCATAGGTATTTCTTTAAAAAGTAGTGTTTAGGTTCTTATATGAAGAGAGTGGACCTTTACTGAGATTGAAAAGAAAATATGAATAAAGAGATCATGCTCTTTTTGTTACTAAAAGTTTTTAGTGGAGTATAATTTACATATAACAGAATGTGCCTTTCAAAGTATAGTTTCCAGTGAGTTTTCATAAATGTATATACCTGTATGACCATCATCTCAATTAAAATACAGAACATTTTGCCCAGCTGGTGTGGCTCAGTTGGATGAACATCGTTCCATAAACCAGGAGGTCTCATTTCAATTCCCAGTTGGGGCACACGCCCAGGTTGCGGGCTCAATCCCAGTGAGGGGCGTGTGGGAGGCAGCGGATCAATGTTTCTCACATATTGATGTTTCTATCTCTGTCTTCCTCTCCCTTCCTCTCTCTGAAATCAATAAAACATATTTTTAAAAACAACAACAAAAAAACCCAAAACATTTCTATCACTCCAGTAATTTCACCATATCTCCCATCCAGCCACTGTCCCCCCTTCCAACCCACTTGATTCCTATCACCATTGCTTAGTTTTGCCTGTTCTAGTTCTTCATAAAAATTAAATCAGACGGTATATGTACTCTTTGTCTCTGGCTGCCTTTGCTCAACATGAAATACCATATTCCTTAATGATAAGGCTGAATAACTTAATGAGTCAGTTTTTCCCATATTAGTAGCAAGTTTACCAAATTTCATACAAAATTCAACCAAGAATACTTTTGGAATTTTATATATTGATTCTCAGTTTTATCAGAATAATGTGCTTGAAACCTTAAAAAAATAATAGGGTGATGATGGTGAGCTTGCCTTGCCAAATATTAAAACTTATTAAAATATCTACAAAATGCCCTAGCCAGTTTGTTCAGTGGTTAGAGCATCAGCCCTTGGACTGATGGGTCCTAGGTTCGATTTTGGTCAAGAGCATGTACCTCGGTTGCAGGCTTGATCCCTGGCCCCCATTGAGGCGCATGCAGGAAGCAACCAATTTCGATGTTTCTCTGTCTCTCCCTCTCCCTTCCACTCTCTCTGAAAATCAATGGAGCCCTAGCTAGTTTGGCTCAGTGGATAGAGCGTCGGCCTACAAACTGAAGGGTCCCGGGTTCAATTCTGGTCCAGGGCACATGCCCAGATTGCAGGGGGCATGCAGGAAGCAGCTTATCAATGATTCTCATCATTGATGTTTCTATCTCTCCTCCCTTCTTCTCTGAAATCAATAAAAATATATATTTTTTTAAATCAATGGAAAAATATATCCGCAGGTGAGGGTTAACAAAAAATATCTACAAAAATATGACAAGCAGATTACTTGAGGAAAATAACTCAGAAGTAAGTCTCCTATATAAGTACAGACAAACTTTACAATAAAGGAAATAATTTTCATGGCCAATGAAACGGGAATGGATTATTCAAGAAAAAGTTTTGGGAAATTTTACTTTTTGGAGGAAAAATTATGATATATTCCTAGTTTATGGGTGACACCAGGATAGGTAAATTTCAGATGGATTAGAGTTGAGAGTATAATGGGATGGCAGGTATAGTCATACTATTAGATGTGCAGAGAAAATGGGGGTTTTTTGTTTTGTCTTAAACTGATCCAGAGTTGTGCCCAGTCTAGTAACCTAAGCTGTTCCTTTAGGTCATGCTGAGCCTTTCTTATTTCTCCCTGGTCCGATTCCACCCATTTGCATTATTTGCTATTTTCACAGATGGCATCTGGATGTATTGAGGGTGAAAGGAATTCATTTGGCCTTGTAGTGACAGTGAAGGGGTTGTCATATTTATAACTTGTGACAGTGTCCTGGGTTCTTGCTCATGGCAGCTATGGAGTGCTTTCTCTGTCAGATGAGAATTTGCTATCTACTGCTGATATCTGTAGCAGAGGAACTATGATTTATTCTTTTTGCAGTTGGTAAGGACCACATAGCCACTTCCCTGCTCTCACTGCCATCCTCTGCTCTCACTGAGCTCTTGAGCTCTCTGAGACTAGGCCACATCTTCAGTGTGGCCCGTGGCCTACATGGCACATTGTCAGATCATCCGCTGCTGCAGGATCACTCTCTCCTGCCCTGTGGCAGGTTCATTAACTCTAAACTCTGCGTCATGTGGGAATGGAGAGAGATTCAGGAGTGCAGATTATTTCCATCGTATCGTACCACTCTTCTAGTGACCTCCAGCATAGTAAATGGGGACCAGCCACTGGCCGGTGTGGCTCAGTCAGTTGTGTGTTGTCCCATGCACTTACAGGTTGCCCATTCGATTCCTGGTCAGGGCACCTGCCCAGGTTTTAGGCTCAGTCCCCAGTAGGGGATGTGCAGGAGGCAGCCAGTCGATGTTTTGCTCTCACATCGATGTTTCTCTGTCCTGCTCCGTTCCTCTCTCTCTAAAAATAACTTTTTAAAATATTTTTTAAAATATATTTTTATTGATTTCAGTTTTCATCTTACCTTCTTTATCACAACCACCATCTTACCACTCCAAATTCAGAAGGGAGAAATTGGGACATTTACAGTTGTTCTCCTCCTCCCTGGTTTCTGTAATCCTCAAATGCTTAAAGGGACAGACTTTCCCTCTTCCTTCTTTCTGTGTGGACCCTTGGCATAAACCCCTGTGATCAGGAGCCTGGCCTCTGGATATATTGAGAATGGGAAGAAGTCACTTGATCTCCAAGTAACAGTGTAGGAATTAAACCATCAAGGAAAATATTGAATAAATTGACATAGATAAAAATGCTTACTCCTGAAGAAATTGAAAAAGATTTAGTTGAATCGGTACAAATTGAAGATAGTATTTATAACAAATACGATTTATTAATCTGATAAATATATAAATCATAGTAATTATTGATGTCTTAAAACAGACACCAACTAGCCTCTCTTACTACATAAAGAAATAAGTGAATGCAAGGGGAGAAGTGTGTGTAAGGGTTTTGTTGAATCTTAATTGATTTTTAAAAAAATACTTTTATTGATTTCAGAGAGGAAGGGAGAGGGAGAGATAAAAACACCAATGATGAGAAAGAATCATTGATCAGCTGCCTCCTCACACCCCACACTTGGGATCAAGCTCACAACCCAGACATGTACCCTGACCAGGAATTGAACCGTGACCTCCTGGTTCATGGGTCAACATTCAACTACTGAGCCTCGCCAGCCGGGCTCTTAATTAATTTTTAACACAATACTGGATTATATACATATTGTGCTCACAGGTAATATAAATTTTTAACATGTACATAGTGTGGAAAAAGGAATGAAAGGAATTGGCTAAAACATTAGTCTGGTCTTCTTTCAGCAGAGAGAGAATAGATAATTTTGCTTTTCCTTGTTTTCCAAATTCTCTATAATCAGATTATCTTTTACAGTGAGCAAAAAAAAGATACTGATCTCAATGTTAATCTCCTAGTGTAGTGATTTTCAACCTTTTTTATCTCATTACACACACAAACTAATTAGTAAATTTTTGCAACACACCAAAAAGTTTATTTTATACCGATCTGACAAAAAAAAAATAAGTATAATTTTGACTGACTTACAAAAAATAGTAATAATAATAATTACCTACCCTTTTTGTTCCAAAGTGTCTTTTAAAAAAAGTAAGTGCCTGTACTTTTACATAAGGATTTCTAGGCACAACCTTATTATGCAACGTGACAAATAGGATGCAACTCTGTTATGTGACTTATATACTTATGGCTCAAGACAGGGCATACACACCACATGGCTGTTGTTAATTTGACAGTCTAAGAGAAAAGAGGTCGGTGCCCCTGCTAAATAAATAGTATTGCATGTTTTAAAAATTCTTGTGGCGTACCGTGGCACACTGGTTGAAAATCGATGTCTTAGTGATTATTTATCATTTGGATAGATGTTGGATAGAAGATAATATATATAAAAAGTCATTTTTTGTTTTCCTTTACTTAAAATAATCTAACTATTCTCTTTCATTTTTATTTTTTGTTTTAGGAGGCTATCATACAAATAATGAAGATGAGAAAGAAAATTAGTAATGCTCAGCTGCAGACTGAATTAGTAGAAATTTTGAAAAACATGTTCTTGCCACAAAAGAAAATGATAAAAGAGCAAATAGAATGGCTAATAGAGCACAAATACATCAGAAGAGATGAATCTGATATCAACACTTTCATTTATATGGCATAATTTTGAACATCATGGACAACATTAAGAACTCAAATTTTGGAGTGCTTGGGCAGAAAGTTGCAACAGTTTGTGCTGAAGGTTTATTTGGACTTTGATTACATAAATATTAAAATCTCTGCCTTACCTAACAAAACAACTATATTTTGCCAACCACATTAGTTAGCATGATGGCATTCCCTTCATGTCACACACTCTTTAACAGCATGCTCTTTTGTGGGAGACACTTGCATTCATGAAGAGCCCTTTATGAACTTTTAAAAGGAAATTTGACTTATACCCACCAGAAGAAATACAGTTGGGAAGGGTGAGGGTGGGATTCTTACTGCTTTTTTTCTCCTTTTTCCTCTCTTACAAAAATGTACTTGCACAAGGAAGGATCTTCAGATATTTGTGCACTGAAAAATGCTGTTATGTGTTGTTTTTAAAATGCAATTAAAACTAGAAATAGCACTCTTGGTTTCTTTTGGTCAAAAGAGTGAGCTGGTCTACACAACATTGGGAGAGGGCAGATGTAGGTGAGGAGATAAGTATTTAATAAGTATCAAATTATTTGTTCAACACTGCTTCAGTATAATAACTGGATTTTAATGGTGACCTAAGAATGGTATTAAATTTTTCCAACTTACAAATGTTGGCTTTCTTTAATCAAGAGACTGCTGTTTTAGTTGTTTGTTTTTTAATGATAAGGAGTATTTTTTATTTTATATGGCTGGAGAGCTTGTTTTGGAAAAGTGAAGCTTATATTGTTTCTTCAGTTGTTTGAAACATGTATGGAGATAGATTGGTCATTTTGATTGCAGAGTCAAAATAGCAAAGTTAAGTGTTTTTTCTAATACACTTAATATATCTATACCTAATATTTGTTATTCCATTATCCAAATTCATTAAAAACAAGGCAGAAATCTCCAGCTCTCATATAATGCAGTTATATAATTGATCCCTTAATCTGTAGCATAGAAATATTTTGGTATTTTAGTCTCTTGATTAGGGATGTATAGCCTCAGGTTTCCTGATAGGAAGACATTCTGCTTTAAACAAGTAATAAGTACCAGTTACCTACGAGGAAGAGAGAAACCACAACATAGGAAAGACCTGAAAAGCATAAGTAAAAGTGTTGCAATCTTAATATGAACAGTAAACTTGCCAAATACATGTACATATATATTTATATATTTGAAAAATAAACATTTTTTAAATGTTCAGAAGGCAACTCTTACCTTGTTCCTCTTAGTCAATCCAAAGTAGCAACTTACGAGTTGCTGGTAACTGAATATCCAGAGGAGTGAAGATTTCGTACTTGAGGACATGAGCAACTTAGAAAGAGAAGAACTCCCCATTGGGAAAGTATGGCTCAACGTGGATTTTTATTCATTATGATACACGTTTCAAATTTTCTTGCAAATTGTTTTACTTCTTGTTTGATATTGAGTAAAATTTTTAACATACGATTTTGAAGTCAGTCCGATATGGTGTGCTGGAGCATTGAAGGCTCACAGCATTATCACAGCGTGATTACAGGAGCATTTCACGGAATCTGCCCAACCCCAAGAGGCTTTGCGAGCTGCCTGATGAAGGAAAGCTGATTTAAAACACTTAAGGTTTTGCTGATTATAGTCAAATGCCTGTTCTGAAACTCATAGGAAATTGGAATTTTGTTTCTAATTTTAAATCTTATACATGAGTTCTAAGATAGCATATGTCAATTATTAGACCAAGTCTATTGTGAAGAATTAATTTAGTGCTCATCATTTTCTCTAATTAAATGACTGCTAACAATGGAAAATTCTTTAAGAATTGTAATAAATGTGGTCCTTATGTTTAGCAAATAGTTTGCTCTTGGCATATTTGCTTATCCAATACAAGAATGCCAAAGGAAGGAAATATTACAGGCCATTTTTCAAAGTCGAAGATTTATTGTTTTAAATTATAATTGTTCTCAGAACTTTTTTGTAACTTCTAATCATTTTAGTGATTTAATTTAAGAGTGAGAGCCATGATGTTTTGATTTAATAAAGGCAAATTTAATGCAAAAGTGGGTAACTCATAGCAAACTTTTCTATTAAATTTTATAAATTTTTAATAGCTAATTATGTCCTAACTGTATTTTGGGGAATAGAACAGCAGTAAATACTGTAGACTCACAGCTTTCATCATTTTTTTTTGTTATGTATACAAAAGTTTAACTACTTTTTGGTATTTATGAAAACCATTCAGTTGACAAGGTGCCTATACCATTACTGAATTTTCTTTAAATATGTTTTGACAATAGATTTGCTAATTTAAATAAAAAGAATCTGAAGAACAAGAACAATTTACCAGCAATTTGCTAAATACATAATCACAGTTGTATCTGTATCAGGTCCCTTTTCTATAATGTGCACTTAAAATTAGTGCTATCTGAGCAGGAATGAAACCTGACATAGTTAAGGGAAAAAATATATACCTTTTTTTTCCCCATGACTAGTATGGCAATAGGACTCTTCACAGGTTAATTTAAGCTTCAAACATTCATCTTCTAACTTAGAGATGGAGCCATCTCAGAAATGTTAACCTTTGTTACCATCCCATTGCCAGAGTAAATAGATGTGAAAAAAACTTACAAAGTAAAATATAGAACAATTTTAATACTTACGAGATAAATATTAAACCATTACTGTTTCGATGATTTAATGAAGATCTTGAAATACATTCTGAAGTCTTCCAATTTTTACATTTATTGGAGGGGGTCTCAGCATTCTGTCAACCTATTTAAGTATCTTACTCTTACTTTGTGCATAAGTGTTGAAATTTCCAAAAATGAAATGTTAGCTTCTTATTTTTACTTCCTATTAAATTCAATGCAAAATATGACCGTGGTTTAAAAGTATTATGCATTATTTGCAGTAGGATTTCATTAGCCCTGCTCAAAGGGCAAATTTAAAAAATACATTTTGGGTGAAAGATTTGCTAGTTTTCCAGAAAGATTTGCTATCATAAACTCAAGCTGGTTTTTCTATTTTCATGTAAACGACTGGAATGCTATCTTACACACTTCCAAGGTCATGTTTGTGAAATAAACATTACATGAAAGCTTTCCTGTCATCTACACTATCTGTGTCGCCTGGAGTGTTGAACAAATTTGAGTTCCTAAGTTGTAACCTATCCGTATATGGTATGTACGATTTTGAATGTGTGCCACTACATACTGAGGTGATAACGCTGTACAATTTTAAATAGTAGCAGTTTCTGTATGCAGTAGGCTGGAATATTTTGATGAACTGCTTAATTTTTGGATTTTATTTTTTAAGTTGTATAATTTATTTTCTTGCAAAATAAAAATGTAATATAAAAGCTTTCACCTACCCAGAAAATGTTGATGTTCTACTGTAAAATAGTTTCTGAGTTTAAAATTTTATAATAGGTATATTTATGTATTTCATGGAGAAATAGTAAGTCTCAGCCAGCCTTAGGAATCAGAAATATGAAGAGGAACCCACTTTTTTTTTAGATTTCAAATTCTAGTTCAGAATGAAAGCTATCAGGAATGCAGTTTTTCCGTTGATGCTAGCATATGGTCCTCATGCCTGGAAGAAGTCAAAAATTCTAAACCTGAAAGTGATTAATGCATCATTCATCAGTTTAGATAGGCCTTGTCATAACAAATTTAAATTTCATATCAGATCAAATTTTAAAATATAAATTATATATATGAAAATTTGTAAATATTTAAGTTTTGAAGCTATAGTTTAGTAAAAGGTTATGAAAATGGACCATGTCTTTGTCATTGGCTGCTATAACAATGTATAAAAACTGGGTGGCTTGGAAGCAACAAATTTATTTCCCACAGTTCTGGAGGCTGGAAGTCCAAGATCAGGGAGCCATCATGTTTGATTCTGGTGAACAACCTCTTCCAGGTCACAGACTGCTGACTTCTCGATGTATCCTCACATGGCAGAAAGAGGGCTTTATAAGGGCACTAATCTCATCCATGAGGACTCCACCCTCATGACCTAATTACCACCCAAAGCAAAGGCCCACTCATCCCCCTAATAACATCACATTGGATTAGGCTTCAACATATGACTCTGAGGGAGACAGATAATTCATAGCACTTCATAATGACCCGGAACTAAACCATAGACTTTAACTGGGATTGTGTGTGTGTGTGTGTGTGTTGGGGGGGAGGGGTAGGAGGGTTGACTTGAAGACAGAAAAGTATGGTCTGAGTATAAGATTCATCAGAACCTAGATTTACCATTAAGTTTCGGGGCTCTTTACTTGCACAGACCCTGGGAAGGGCCCTAGGGATTTTGTATTTGTATATATTTCTCAGAATCCCCAAAATATCAAAAGTTGGATGCAGTCCTGATAACACCCAATGCAAAAAGAAACCTCCTGGCACATAGTAGGACTCAAATGCCGATCAAATGAATGAGAGCATGTGTGCTTGAGAACAGAGTAGAGTTCAATGTTTTAAGTGGAGAAACTATTTTATAGTTGCTCATTCTAGGCTATAAAATGTGGACTTTGTCACTAAACTGTTTTGACCAATGGACAGCCTGGAGCAGGGGTCTTAGACTGTTGTGGAATTGCAGACGTTTATGAGCATCTGATTCAAGAAAAGACATGCATATAAAAGATATAAACAATTCTGTGTGTAAATTTTAAGTGTTCCAACACCCAAGATGAGAAATCTTTTAGAGTGAGATTCTAGAGTGAGGGAAGAGTAGCAGTTCGCTCTGTGGATTGGTAGTGACCTAATGTCACAAATTCTGATCCAAACTTTAATTTTGGCTGTTTATCTAAACAATGGCAGGAAACTTTCCTGGGTGTTTTTCTTTTAGTGATAAATGCAGTGTGTCCTTTATTGTATTGTGGCTACTCGGGCAGACTGATACTATTTAAGATGTTTCCTCAACTGGCCGGCACGGCTCAGTGGTTGAGCATCCGTCTATCAGTATGAACCAGGAGGTCATGGTTCAATCCCCAGTCAGGGCACATGCCTAGATTGTGGGCGATCCCCAGTGTGGGGCCCAAAGGAGGCAGCCAATCAATGACTCTCTCTCATCACTGATGTTTCTATCTCTCTCCCTTCCTCTCTAAAATAAATAAATAAAAATATATACATTTTTTTAAAAAGATGTTTCCTCCACAGTGATTGATGGTTCAGTGATAGCAATGGGAACCAGGAAGGTGAAGTTTGAGGAAATCGCCAACTTCGAGGAATGAGCCAGTTTGAAAATTAACACTCCTTGTTAAGAGACCATAGTTATCTTGCCTAAGAGAGTGGGGCTTGGGAACACTTCTACAAGTTTCTTTTCCTGAGACTGAATGTGTAATGGTTCCCCTTCTCTACATTATCCCCTCCATTCTTAGCAGAAGACTTTGCTTTGAGAAACAAGCAGAAAAAAAAAAAAAAAAACAGACCTTCGGCCCTAGCTGGTTTGGCTCAGTGGATAGAGCGTCAGTCAGCAGACTGAAGGGTTCAGGCTTTGATTCCGGTCAAGGGCACATGCCCTGGCTGTGGGCTTAATCCCCAGTAGGGGGCGTGCAGGAGGCAGCTGATCAATGATTCTCGTTATTGATGTTTCTATCACTCCCTTTCCCTTCCTCTCTGAAATCAATAAAAATATAGTTTTTTTAAAAAAATTAGACCTTTGGCATGAACTTTCATAACTTTCCTTCTCTCCACCTCTAACAGTGTGCATCTGCCTTCCTGTCTCAGAGAAAGGATATACCTCACTTCCTACTCAAGGCCAACTATTTCACCCCTTCACTGAGTCCCTTCTGCCTCCTGTGTTTTGCTCTCTAAAGTATCTACATTTCCTATATTTCTCACACAACCTTCTTTTGGTTATTTCCTCCTTAACCTCCTTGGCCTACAGACCAGCAGCGTTATTGTCACTTGAGAACTTGAAAATGCAAGTTCTTGAGCCCCACCCAGACCTATTGGTTCAGGACTCTTCAGGTGGGACCCAGCACTCTGAATTTTAGTAAACCCTCCAGGTTCGCACTAAAGTTCGATAACCACTGGCTTACAAACATATTCAACTATCCACCGTCCTTTAAAAAAAAAAACTCCTTCCTCTCCCCTGATCATGTTTTGTGTGACCTTATTTTCCTCCTTCCTCTATTCTTTGCTGACCATCTTGAAAGAGTAGTAGAGCAGTCCATAATCTGATTGTATTCTGCCTGGTACTCATTGGCTTATGTTCCCACGAGTCCTCTTGCCACGGTCACCTGTGACCTCCCTATTGCTTAGTCTGAAGCTCATTTTCAACCTTCCTCTTGATCTCTGCAGCATTTGCACTGTGAACACTCCTACTTAATTGAATTTGTTTCATATCTTAGCTTCAAAGATACCATTCTCTCCTGGGCTCACGCTTCTCTCCCTTAGCTTTCTCCGTCACATTGTCTGGCTCTTCCTGCCTGCACACCTCAGGATCTCATCTCTGTTCTCCCCTGTTGCTGAGCTACATGGTCTTCCTGGGTGACTTCATCTACTCTGGCTTCAACCACTGTCTGCATGTTGATACTCCAGCGTGTCTCCAGCCCAGCCTTCCCTCCTAAGATCAGCATGTGTACCCAGAAATGTCTTTTTATTTTCTTTCTGTGTAGAGAGAGAAAGAGCGAGACATTGATGTGTTGTTCCACTTATTTATGCATTCATTAATTGACTCTTGTATGTTGGTATCGAACCAGCAACCTTAGCCTATCGGGACAATGCTCTAACCAACTGAGCTACCTGGCCAGGGCTCCAGCAATTTCTTGAACATCTCATCATCTTTCACAAACTTGCTCCACGTAGTAGCAATCTCAGCCTCCCAGGTTGGGAATTTTGATGTAATCTCTATTGCTCCCCTCCTTATACCACATTATAATTCCACCTCTGCATTATCTCTAGAACCTGACCTTTGTTTACTTGTACTGTGTTCACTGAGTGAAAAGGAACATTTAATAGTATGCTTATACCATTTGAGGTAGGGGAGGACTAGCTGCTGGGTTGTTTCTTGGCCTTTTTTTAAATTGATTTCAGAGAGGAAGGAAGAGGGAGAGAGAGAAAGAGAAACATCAATGATGAGAGAGAATCATTGATCGGCTGCCCCCTGCACGCCCCCTACTGGGGATCGAGCCCACAACCCAGGTATGTGCCCTTGATCAGAATCGAACCTGGGACCCTTTAGTCCGCAAGCCAACACTCTATCCACTAAGCCAAACCTGCTAGGGCTTGGCCCACATTTTGAAGTAAACTATCTAAATGTACAGATTTGTAAGATTGTATTTGCTTTAAATTTGTGGCATTTCTGGACCCAATTTTTCTCTGTATTGAGCCTATACCCCAGTATCTGAGGCCTGAGACACCAGGTGTGAAATGGATCATTCCCTTTAGCCTATGGCTGAGGGATCACTCCTAATCTAAAGCATAAAAGCAGGGAAAGGATTTTCATCATTTAAAAATTTCTTACACTTTCTAGCGCAGTTCCTTGCTCAATTGTAAAATTGAAATCATAGGCATGGGAAGCACTGTTGACAGAACTACATCTTCTAAAGGTGGAGAAACATGTAACAAGCCCAAACGTCATTCTCTGGATAGTAGGACTTCTGTCTTACGCTCATTAAAAACTTCTGATCCCTACCGGTGTGGCTCAGTGGTTGAGCGTCAACCCATGAAGGAGGTCACAGTTCGACTTCCAGTCAGGGCACATGCCTGGGTTGTGGGCTCGATCCCCAGTAGGCAGCCGATCAATGATTCTCTCTCATCATTGATGTTTCTATTCCTCTATCCTTCTGTCTTCCTCTCTCAGAAATCAATTTGAATATATATATATATATAAATATAAAGAACTTATGAGATATTTTCTTTGGTATCTTTTTGTTCTAGATCCAATGATAAATCATAAGAAAGTTATTTTTAGGACTGTCTACTATTGTTTGTGTATCTTCCTATTGTAATCATTTTCTTACACAGATACATGGTGTCAAGTGACAAAATAAAACAATTTAGTAATGAGTCTGATGTTCCTTTTTCAAGAGAAAACAATCCATGGATTGGGGAGTGCAATGCCTCACAAGCAGCTGAGCATTCTTCCCAAGCGATTATGATGCAAGAGTGAGTTTTAAAGCAGCAACGTGGAAAGAGGGCCTTATTAGTCAAGCCGGGAATGAGGAAAGAGTATTTGGTTTAAGTTAATTGACTGGGGTTGCATATCTGTCCTTACTTAGAACAAGGAAACCATTACAGTTGGGGATTGACCAGCTGGACATACTGTGTTTCTGGTTTAGACGAGCATTTACAGGGACACAGAAGTTACCTGAGTTCCTGACTTGGCACCCCGGGCAGGAGTGGCTTGCATATTTATTTCAATAATGGGGTACAAACATGTTCATGCTCTCCTGATACTTGTACCTCCCAGGATATCAAGGAAGGAGATGCTTTACGGGGCATGTACAATAAGTAGAAAACATAAAGCAACGACATAATTTATCTGACCCAGGACGAGTGTATTCATTTCCTAGGGATGCTGTAACAAAGTACAAACACTGGGCGGCTAAAACAACAGAAACTTATTGTCTCACAGTTCTGGAGGCCAGAGTCTGAAATGCAGGTGTGGGCAGGGTTGGTTCCTTCTGTGGGTTCTAGCGAGAGTCTGTCCCCTGCCTCCTTCCTTGCTTCTGGTTGCCAAACGTCCTTGGCATTTATTCTATAGATGCATCACTCCAGTCTCCGCCTCTGACTCCACGTGACACTCCCCCTCCCCCCCCCCCCCCCGTGGGGGTGTCACTGTTATTATAAGCACATCGGTCATTGCATTGAGGGCTACCTTATTCCAGGATGACCTCGGCTTAACTTTATTTTCTCTGCGAAGACCCTATTTGCAAATAAAGTCGCATCACAGGTATGGGAGTGGGGCTTTGAAGGAGACACTATCCAACCTAGTGCAATTAGTCATTCCAATACCAGGGTAGACTGACTGTGATAGAAGTTACTTGTTACAGAAGAACTTTAATTAGAAATGAATAGCAAACAACCTTGTATTATGAATCTCATACCCACATTTTTTTCCTAAATTTTTAAGGTTTTTTTTTATTTTTCAGTTTGTCCCCTGCTGTGAAAATATTATTCCTAAAGCTAACTTCTACTTCTAGAAAACCACTCTGGGGCTGATGACTACGTATAATGATGAGCCTTTACAGAGAGGACGAGCCCTGTAGCAGGAATGATCATTCAAAGCTACAAAACCAGACATGCAAAACTGTTTAATTCTCTCTCAACTAGATTTATTTTCTTTTATTTTTATCCTCAACCAAGGATACAGCCACTGATTTTAGAGAGAGAGTAGAGGAGAGAAAGAGAGAAACATCAATAGCCACCCCCGAGCACACACCCTGCCCGGGGACAGAACGCCCAAGCCTGCGGTGCATGGGACGACACTCCAACCAACTGAGCCACCCAGCCAGGGCGACTTAAATTTTTTTTTTTTTAATCTCAACACTCCATTTCTCTCTCATAGAAGCGTTAAAGTAGGCAACTCGAAAGATATGAGCTGGGTAAGGCAGTTGGGCTTGGAGGGGAGACATGACCAACCCAAATTTGACAATGGAGGCAACAGACCCCTGTGTGAGGAGAGGAGATTTAGAGCCCCTCCAGGATGTGGTCTAATCGGGGGCTTAACATCTGCGTGAAGGGGCCTCATAGCTTGAAGATGTTTCTTTTTATTTTTAGAAATAAGGGAGGAGAAGACTTTACTCAGGGACACCCCAGCCTAGCGGTATACATTCCCAAACCCCCGACCGAGCGGGGCACTTGGTTTGGTCTCATCCTCCAGAAATTCTGTTTCTTTGTTACTAATGTTGTGCCTCCCGCCCCCCCCCCCCCCCCCATAAAAAAAAAACAGAATTTCCGAAGGATGAGGTCCAGAAATCAGGATTTTAAAAAGATTCCCAGGGGATTCTAATGTGCAGCCAAGGTTGAGAACCACTGCTCTACACAACATTTTGATGAATGAATCAATCAAAGGACACACCTGGAAAACTAATGAATATTCTGTTAAGACCCTCCCCTGAGACCTCACCTTGGATTTCTGCTTGCAAAAGAGAGATTAAAGCTTCACAACAAAGGCCCCAGCCTGGATTCTCTCTAGACCAGGGGTGGGCAACCCCTGGCACGCGTGCCAAACATGGCACACCAGTAACTTTTGCTGGCACGAGAAACCCTCTCTTATAATCTTCCATTTACAATTTTTTTCTTAATATCGACTTTTTTATTTTTCAGATAAATTCAGTGTAGGTGCATCTTAGATAAATAAATAATTTTACATAACAAGTTATCTTAAAGACCATAGACATGGATTGACAAGAGAGGGGAAGAGCAATTTCTATGCCTCTGCCTTAACTCTCCCTGCCTTCCTAGATCCGACCAGTGTTTTGGTTTCATCCACATACGCTTGTGAATCTTTGTTCTCAGTGATGAATTTTGTTAAGTCTCGTAATAGGAGTAGCCTGACGGATGAAAGTAGTAGCTAGTACATATCTCTGAAGGTCACGAAATATAAACCTGATGTAAAATCTCTGTCATCAGTGATGCAGCAGCAAAAGTCCCACTGATAATATCAAACGGAGTCATAAAGTTTTCTGTCGGACTATCAGTGTACATGTATACATTAAAAAATAAATGTATCTTTCATCATCATATACTATGTTTTTGTCGCTCGAATGAATTTTATTATTTCTTCAAGGTTCTTCACATACGTACACCTTAAGAGATATCAAGTAGGCGTAACATGTTCTCAAAAAATTAGGGTTGGCACACAGAAGAATTGTGAGTCAGAGATTTTGCTGGTTTTGGCATGCACTCACAAAAAGGTTGCCCACCCCTGCTCTAGACTCTAGAACATGCTCATGCTTTTTCTCAGGCATAAACTTTTTACTTCCTTTCTCCTAAACTCTAAGGGTCCCCAAGGAGCTTGCACCCAGGGGAGCAGTGGGCAGTGGCAGCTCATCGTGGGCTAACCCCTGAACCTGTCTCCAAGGTCCCCTTTTCTCTGACTTCCAGTCAGTGAGCTAACAGCAGCCCCACCTTGGCTCCCTTCAGTCGCCGTGACTTGTCCTTTTCAGTGAACCCATGCGGTCCAGTGTGGCTCACTTCTTTCCTCTAACGAGAGAGCCAAAGCAGCCTCGCCTCCTGTCACTTCTTCTAAGCTAAGCCCTTCCTTTGTTTCACTGTCCCCAGCTTTAATAAACATCCTCTTAAAACCACCTGGACTCACGTTGTGAAATCTGTTTTGCACAAAGTCAAGAACCCCCGTACTACTGGCCAGCCTCAGGCCAACCTACCCTGGGTCAGTTAGCCTTTCTGGTAACAGAGGGACAGCTTGTCTCTGCTCAGAGGGACAGCTTGTCTCTGCTCCGTAATGGCTGGGGCACAGTTACTAGGGTGGAGGGCTAGGAACTGGAAGCATCTGAGGGCTTTTTATCCATATTTCTGGCTGGACCTGGCCTGGGAAGTCACATACCCTCACTCGTGCCATATTCCTTTGGTGGAGGCAGTCAATAGTCCCTGCCCAGATTCAAGAGGAGAGAACACACCCCACCTCTGGTTGGAGGAGGGAGCATATCACATTGAAAAAGGAGCATAAGGGAAAAACAAAGAAGAAGAGCTTGAGGGACGGGTTAACGATAAGTGTGGCCATTTTGAAAAACACAATCTCCCATAGCTGCCAACAAAATGTCAAAACAAGTTAAGCAAAAATGTAAGTGGAGGTGGGAGTGGGGGTGGGTGGGGATTTTACTTTAGGAAAAACATGAGTTTGGCTTGGAGTAAGTTAAGTTGAAGTGTTCATTTTGTATGTTTTCACTCCTTTTACCTAGTATATGACAATCAATGTGAAGGAAAATAATCTTACAAAGTAACAAAGATTTGCTGTCTCCAGCTGAGGATCCAAAGTAATGGGTTTCCAAAATGTGAGAACGATCATAGTTAACATTTATGTCACTCTCTGGGAAAAGGTACAGGAAAGCAGTGCAATATAATTGTTACAGGCCCAAGGTTTGTATGCCCGATGCTTCAAAAGAAAGGCCAATATTCAAGATCAATGGAGCAAGGGAAAATTTATTGAGAGACAATGCCTAGCTCAAATCCATCTTAAGGACAGTCTAGAATCCAGGAATCTTTTTTTTTTTTAATCCTCACCTGAGGATATTTTTCCATTGGTTTTTAGAGAGAGTGGAAGAGAGAGGGAAAGACAGAGAAATATCTATGTGAGAGAAACACAGTTGCCTCCTGCATGAGCCCAACGAGGAGCCCGCAACCCGGGTACGTGCCCTTGATCAGAATTTAACCTGGGACCCTTTGGTCGGCAGGCTGACGCTCTATCCACTGAGCCAAACCGGCTAGGGCAGGCTTGTTTTATTAAGGAAAGGGAGTAAGGGTGAGGCAAGGGATGGTTGCTGGCTTTAGCTAAGTAGGCTTCCAGAGGGATCCTAGGAAGAGTGGGAAATTTCTCAATCCTTCTCTCCCCCAACCCCCAGCCCCCATTGGTTCTTGGTCCATTGACCCCCGCTGATCTGAGTCTGTTAATGGGAATCCCCTGGTTGGGCTCAGGCCGCCTGTGGCTGTGTCCAATAACGAAGGTAGGGTTGAATCATATAAGGCATTTATTGTGAAGGCTAGCCAACCAAGAAGACAGGGCGCTTACAAACATTCAAATCCTGTCTTACATTAAGGTGCAGGGGACAGGATTATAAAGGGGAAGGGGCTAGGGTGAGGCTGGGAATGGATGTCAGCTATTATCTTTAGTTATCGGGTGATGAGATGTTGATGAGATAATGTTTTGACTCCTGGTGGGTTGGTCTGACCCTCTTATCGGTTCTGGATTCACAGCTGAGTCACCTCCTTAATTGCTTCTCACAGGCCTTGAAAAGGAAACTTTAAGAAAAACTTAACCCCCTATCCTATATAATAAAAGGCTAATATGCAAATCTACCAAATGGCAGAACGACCGGTCGCTATGACATGCACTGACCACCAGGGGGCAGATGCTCAACGCAGGAGCTGCCCCCAGGTGGTCAGTGCGCTCCAACAGGGGTAGTGCCTCTCAGCCAGAAGCCAGGCTCATGGCTGGCGAGCGCGGTAGTGGTAGCAGGAGCCTCTCCCACCTCTGTGGCAGCACTAATGATGTCCGAATGACGGCTTAGGGAGCAGGCCTAAGCCGTCAGTTGGACATCCCCTGAGGGCTCCTGGACTGCAAGAGAGTGTAGGCTGGGCTAAGGAATCCCCCAAGTGCACGAATCTCGTGCACCTGGCCTCTAGTCTATATATAAAACCCTAAGCCACCTTTACGACTGAATGACTGGAATGACCGGAAAAACTGGTCCACCAGTCGCTATGACATGCACTGACCACCAGGGGGCAGACGCCCCTGGTAAATAAATCCCAGAAAAAAAAAAAAGAAAAGAAAAAAAGGAGAGCCGAACGGCCCCCCGTGAGGTAGGGACGGCCTCAGTGAGGTTGAAACGGCCCTGGTGAGGCTCAGACGGCCCTGGTGAGGTTGAGACTACTCCAGTGAGGTTGGGACAAATAAAGGGGACCAGTATAGACTGATTAACAGGGGTAGATACAGAAGCAGAGCAACATTGAACAGAATGTCAAACTACAGTGGGAAGCCTGGGGAGGGTTTAGGGGGGCGGGGATTAAGAGATCAACTGAAAGACTTATATGCATGCATATAAGATTAACCAATGGACACAAGACACGGGGCGGGGGGTAGGGGCTGGGGGAATATCAAGGGGGGGAAAAAAGGAGACATATGTAATACTCTTTGTAATACTTTAAGAAATAAAAATTATTAAAATATTAAAAAAAAAGAAAAAAAGGAGAGCCGAAACCGGTTTGGCTCAGTGGATAGAGCATCGGCCTGCGGATTGAGAGGTCCCAGGTTCGATTCCGGTCAAGGGCATGTACCTGGGTTGTGGGCACATCCCCAGTAGGAGATGTGCAGGAGGCAGCTTATCGATGTCTCTCTCTCATCGATGTTTCTCTCTGTCTCTCTCCCTTCCTCTCTGTAAAAAATCAATAAAAATATATTTAAAAAAAGAAAAGAAAAAAAAAGAAAAAAGGAGAGGCTGGGAGCTTCAGTCCCCGCCAGCCTGAAAACAGCCCTCAGCCCCTCATCCAGACTGGCCAGGCACCCCAGTGGGGACCCCCACCCTAAAGGGGGTGTGGCCAGCCTGAAAACAGCCATCAGCCCCTCATCCAGGCTGGCCAGGCACCCCAGTGGGGACCCCCACCCTGAAGGGGGTGTCACCAGCTGCAAACAGCCATCAGCCCCTCACCCAGGCTGGCCAGGCACCCAAGTGGGACCACCACCCTGATCTGGGACACCCTTCAGGGCAAACCAGCCGGCCCCCACCTGTGCACTAGGCCTCTATCTATATAGTAAAAGGGTAATATGCAAACTGACCCTAACAGCAGAAAGACTGGGAATGACTGGGAATGACTGGTCACTATGACACACACTGACCACCAGGGGGCAGATGCTCAATGCAGGAGCTGCCCTCTGGTGGTCAGTGCGCTCCCACATGGGGGAGCTCTGCTCAGCCACAAGCCAGGCTGATGGCTGCCAGTACAGTGGTGGTGGTGGGAGCCTCTCCTGCCTCCTCAGCAGCGCTAAGGATGTCTGACTGCAGCTTAGGTCTGCTCCCCGCTGGCAAGTGGACATCCCCCAAGGGCTGCTGGGCTGCCAGAGGGATGTCTGACTGCCATCTTAGGCCCAATCCCCTGGGGAGCAGGCCTAAGCCAGCAGGTGGTCATCCCCTGAGGGGTCCCAGACTGTGAGAGGGCACAGGCTGGGCTGAGGGACCCCCCCCCCTGACACCGAGTGCACAAATTTTTGTGCATCGGGCCTCTAGTTTATATATAAGAAACTTAACCCCCTATTCCCATAAATATATGTGTTCTACGATTTAAAATAGTATGATTACTTTTCAGATTAATTCAGGTGCTCTATCTATCAGATTATAGGTCCCCCCTATCAAGTCCAGTTATGGGATTCCTGTGAATCTTTGAAAAACAGTTGTTACTTTGTGCAGGCCATCAGAGAGAGCAAGCATTTCATTCTGTTACATATGATATTAGACCCCTCCAGCTGCCCCACTTTCTGTGCAATCATGGACAAAAAGTTAATTACTTTGTACTTTATTGTGGGAGTTCAGAGATAGTCACCCCAAGATGTGCTTCTGTGGTGTAGGGATTGTTTTGAGCTAATGGAAACTTTAGCTGAGGGCAGAGGAGAAACTCCTGCCCTCCCTTGACTATCTGGGAGAACCTGAGTGAGGGCCTCTGGGAGATCATCAGAGACAACCTCTTCTGACACGTCTGTAGGGCAGAATGAACTCTTATTTCCTAAACACCTGCTTTTATTATTTTGTAATGCCTCTCTGAAGCCCCCAAACCACCTTACCTCATCACTAGCTCAGGATGTCTTACATACATACCCATGTTCCCCCTCTGTCTTGAACTTCTCGTGCATGTGGGGGCTCTCTTTCATGTATTCGGGGTTCCCATATGTATGTCTTAAATTTCGTTATTTTCCCTTGTTAAATGGTGTCATGTCTATTTGATTGGAATAGCCAGAAGAACTTGCAGGACAGAGGGAAATTTCTTCCTCCCCCACGTTATCTCATCAGTGAAGGGGTAGATAATAGCATCTAATTCATGGAGTTTTTGTGAATATTAATCATTAATTGTTCAGTAAAGTTAGCTGCTAATATGTATTCTATTTCTCGTTTTCCTCCTTCTACTGAAAACCAATTGCAAAATTACCTCATCGTAAATGAAAAGGTGATTGGATTGCCTGAGAATGTTTTTCACGACTTTCCTTTGTACTTTGCGGTGTAAGTGAGAGAACCGGCTCAGAGAAAGGAAACGGCCCAGTCACACTTACACCAGTGACTCTGGAAGGTCAGAAGTGGTATAGCCGGTCCTGGGCCGGTTAGCTCAGTTGGTTAGAATGTGGTCAGGAGATAGGCCAAGGTTGCGGGTTCCATCCTGAGTCAAGGCACATGCAAGAAACCAATGAATGCATCGAACGGCAAAGCGATGTTTCTCTCTCTCTCTCTCTCCCTTCCACTCTCTCTAAAACAAATACAAATTTTAAAGAGTTGTATATCCAGAAACTAACAGCGTGGTCAGTGTTTGCTGGGTTCCCAGCTGGCACTTCCAGCTCCTTGGAGCTTGCAGATTCCTGCGAGCCGGGCGGCAGGCGGGGCCAGAGGGCTGGGGGACCGGCTGCCCCGCCCTCCGCTGGCTGCCGGTCAATAGCCGCGGGCTCCCGGGGCCGAGGTTGCTATTGGTGGAGGGCAGGTCGGCGGCGGGCCAGGCGCGGAGAGGCGGAGGGCGCCGGCGTAACCACCGCAACCTTCGCGGCCTGTGCCCTTGAGCCCCCGCT
>NW_005871539.1:446062-459016 GCF_000147115.1 Myotis lucifugus
TGGGGGGACCGCGCCCCTCCTCCCGCCCTGGCAGGGTGCTGCCGCGCCCGGGGGGGACCGCAGCGGGCCGCTGGCCCTGGGACCCGCCTCCGCGCGGCCCTCGTCCGGAAGCCCCCCCGGTGCCGGCTGGCTGCGCGCGGCCCGGTTCTGGCCCAAAGCGCGTTTCCGCTCCGAGGCTTCTTCCGTAATCGTAGCAATTGCTCAATGGTGTGTAAAGGGGCCCCGGAGCTTGGCAGGCGGACAGGCGGGGCTGGCCCGGCCTCGCCTGACAGTATCCAAGGCCCCATAAAATGATTTCCGAGCTTTTAAAGAAGAAAACATGTCTGTGTCATTGTCAAGAGACTTTATTTTCATGCAATGGGTGATCACTGGGCTTACCAGGTGGGAGGAACTAAGTGATCACAAAGATGCACCTGCTCCGGTAACTCCGGCGACTTCAGGCTCATCAGGGAAAACACAGGCGCTCGCGGTACCCGGACTGAAGTACACAAATGCCCCCTGATAGCCGCAGGGTGCGGTTCCGGGAGCTCTGGCGCGGCCCCTGGTAGAAAGGGGCACAGCATTTCCAATCAACTGCAACCCTCCCCATATGCTGTGTCAGCTCCATCCACTTACCACCCCTAATGCAATGCCAGTAGTTGTTACCCTGTATTGTTCTGGGGGGAAAGGTCTGTACATGTTTAGTACAGATGCAGCCGGCAACCATTTCAGGCTTCACCAAGCAGTGCCCGTCAGCAGCCATGGAACGGGTTTGCCAGCTATTTTCCGCTTGTGGTTGGATGAGCGCCTAGGTAGGTGCAGAACCCCTGGATGTGGAGGGCGGGTTGTGCTGGGCGGTAAAGCTTACGTGCTGACGGTGTCAGACACGTGTTTGTCCTCCGGCTGCTGGGGGAACGCAGGAGCCACCGCCATTAAAAGAAAGCATCTGTGTTCTGTGCATCCCAGCAAAAGGGAGCGCACGTGCAGGGGGAGGGGCTGGCAGCCTCGGGAGTCGGTGGAGGACGTCAGGGTGTGGGTGGCGAGGCGTGAGCTTTGCAGTTTGGTTGGGGTGATACACGTTGAAATCCAGTTGTGTTGGAAGAGTTTGGGTTTGATCCACGTCAGTGGGGACCGTTGATATTTGTGTTTTTGTCCTAATCAGAGGCCAGGGAAGATGGAAGTGGGGAGAAAACTGGTATTTCAGATGTAAAGTGACTTGAACGAGTGTGCTGGCAACAGGTGAGCATTGTGCAAGAGATGGTGAAAAAATAACTGTAGAACTTGACAAATACGGAGTGAGGGCGTGGAGCCAGGGGAAGAGGAAGAATTTGAAATTAATCCCAGGAGGAGTAGGTTTCCAGGAAAGATGCTTTTTTCTTTTTTTGTTTCTTTTTGGAAAGATGAGTTGTTAATCAGCATATTTGTTAGTTTCATGGAATGACTTGGGAAATCACAAAAATGTAATTAGGTTCACCTAGGTTTCAACCAGTGTTGAGCAGGTGAATTAGGTAGGTACTCTCTGTTAAGAAAAAAAAAGAGCAGAACCTTCTTATAGTTAAGAGCTTACAGTTAAACACAGACGTTGGTGATGAGGAAAATGACGCTGTAGGTTGTATAGCACGTGACTCACTGTGTTCATGCTACTGAACTCGAGGAGTTAGTTGTACAGACAAACCTTGGAGATATTGCAGGTTTGGTTCCAGACCACCACAGTGATCTGTAATCTTTTTGTTGATGGAGGGTCTTGCCTACAATTTGTATAAAAAACACACAACATGAGGCACAATAAAGGAGGCATGGCCTTTTTGGTGACTTGAATTGAGTGGTCATTTACTAACCATGGAAATATGTTTGCTTTAACAGGAATTTCAGTATTCAGTCTCATTCTGTGGAATGGGCCTTGACCTGCCTATACTTTTAGTCTCCTTACCTGTAAAATAAGAATAATAGTACCTACTGGCTGGTTCTACTTCTAAAACAGCAATTTTCAACCTTTGTCCTGCAAGAATTTTAAAACATGCAATCCATGACTATTTAGTCAGGGGTACTGACCTCTTTCCCCTTAGGTTGTCAAAAAAAAAAACCAAACCAAAACAAAAAAAACCCCGATAACAGCCAACACAACAATAGCTGTCTGGTGTGAATCTATCAAAATTATATCAATTGTTTGGTCATATAGGCAAACACTATATTTTTTGGTGTGTGGCAGAATTTTAATAATTAGTTCATGTGTGCCATGAGATGGGAAGGGTTGAAATCGCTGCTTTTTAAAAAATATATTTTTATTGATTTCACAGAGGAAGGGAGAGGGAGAAAGAAACGTCAACGATGAGAGAGAATCATTGATCAGCTGCCTCCTGCACGCCCCACACGGGGGATTAAGCCTGCAATCCGGGCATGTGCCCTGACTGGGAACTGAACTGTGACCTCCTGGCTTATAGGTCAACACACTGAGCCACGCCAGCCGGGCAGAAAATCACTGCTCTGAAGATGTATTTCAGATCTCTCTGTTTGTATCAACCCTTTTGTGACTTAGCCACATAAACTCTTGCTGGCACCTCCTTTTTCTACTCCCGTCTTCTCCTCGCACCGACCAGAAAACAGACTCCTCCTCATGGCCTGTGGGGTCCCTGCTCACTGATCCAGCCTGCGCTCGGCCCTGGCTGTGCGTTCCTGTGTAGGTGGCTCCTGCTACACTACTCTGCTGCCTACACTGGGCAGGTGCCAAGCTTGCTCCTAACCCAAGGCCTTTGTCCTAGTTCTCCCCTGTGCCTCCAACGCTCTGTCCTCGATCTTCCCAACGCTGACTCTCTCAGTCATTTCTCAGCTCCAGTGACCTCTCCAAGGCGCTCTTTTTTCACCCTTCCTTGTAAAATAGGCCCTCATTATCCCCTTTTGTGGCTTTGTAATGCATTTACCCTGTCTGAAATGATTTTGAATGGCTAGTAAGCATCAGACTTTGTTCAAATATTTGTATAGTATCTCCTGCCATCACTGGGATAGAAAATGAAATCAATCTCTTCTTGGAACTCACAGTCCGCTGGGGGCCCCTGAGGGTTACAAAATTATGTATTCCTGGAAAAATTAGTGTGCATAGGGCACTGTGGCAGCTGGGATGGGAGTTCCTGTCTGCCTGGCGTGATCAGGTGAGGCCTGCAGAGTGGGTGGTACAGCTGAGCTGTCCTTGGGAGATGACTGTGCTATAATTCTGTCATCCATTCCTGAGGTATTTAATGAGTTAAGGGAGCCCAGTGCCCAGTGCCAGCGCGGTAGCAGTGAAGGAGAGACAGCCCCGCTCCCAGGAAGCTTGCATTAGGGTGAGAGAGAAAGAGAGACTAAAGATGTGAACCCCATATTTACACAGTGTGAGAGGGGCTTTGAAAAAGGTAAACGTGGAAATAAGGGAGGCCAACTTTAAATAGGGCGGCTAGGGAGAACCACGCTGGGGATGTGTCTTTTGAGCTGAGACCTAAAGAATGAAAATGAACCAGCCAGGAAGCTCCGGGGAAAGACTCTGACCAGCGGAGGCACAGAGCAGAGATCTGGAGGTGGGAATGGGTTCAGAACCAGGCAGAGGCTGGTGTGCCTGGCATACAGCAAGAGTGATGTGCGTTTGGAAAGAAAATCAGGAACCAGATCGTACCGGGTCTTGAAAGATCAGGGGAAGAGTTGGGGTATTATTCCAAGGGCTATGGAACGCCATCAAAGGATTTTAATCAGGGGAGTGATGCCATCCAGTTTACCTTTTTAAAACTGGATGGACTGGAAGGGAAGTTGGAAAGTAGGAAACTAGGTAGAAGGTTATTATTGTAGCAAGAGGTGGCGGCTGGAACTAGATGGAGGTAGTGGGATGAAGCAAAGTGGAAGAATTGAGATGTATTTTGGATACAGTATCGACAGTACCTGTAATAGAGTATCTGAGTTTTAAGGAAAGATGAAAGGCGAGTCCAAAGATTTTGGCTTGAGCACCTAGATAAATTGTGATGCAATGTTGTGAGGTGGGAAATACTGGGAAAAAACTAATTTCCTAGGCATGGAGATTGAGAGCCATGATTTGGTCATTAAATTGAAGCTATCAGGCCCAGCTGGTGGGTTGAGCCACCAAGCACCAAGAGGTCTCTGGTTCGATTCAGGGTCAGGGCACAAGCCTGGGTTGTGGGCTCTATCCCTAGTAGGGAGTGTGCAGGAGGCAGCTGATCAATGTTTCTCTCTCTCTCTTCCTCCTTCCAAGAAAAAAACAACAACATCCAAAAATAAAAAACGTTAAAAAAATTGAAGCTGTCAGGTCAGCACTTGGATACATGAGTCTGGAGGTCACTTGAGAGGGAAGGCTGGAAATAGAAATTTGGAAATCATCAGGCCGTAATGGTGTTTAAAGCCATGGAACTAGGTATAATTAAGGAGATAGAGAAGTCGTAAAATAAAAAGGGGCCTAGAACAGAGCCCTGGGACATTCTAGCACTTACAAGTTGGGAGAGGGAGGATGAGACAGCAAAGGAGACGAGGAATTAGGGAGGTCTGAGGGAAACTCAAGACTGAGTTAAGATAGAAGCTGAGGAAAAGGAGGGTTTGCATAGTGGATTACATATATCACCTCATTTCATTCTCAAAACAACCCATTGAAAAAAGCTAGGTAAGCCCTGGCTCTTAACTACTGTTAGGGCTTTAGCCTGTGACTTGGACTCTGAAGGAATTCACAACTGAGAGAAGAGATAGGTTCACAGAGTTTATTTTACTTTCCGGAAGGGAAAGGGCCTGTGCATACTAATCAATAGAAAGGCAAAGAAATAAACAGTGGCCTGCTCTTTCAATGGCTGCTGTTGCCAGGTGACGGGGAAGGGAGGAGGATTTGGGACTGGAGTTGAGCAGATATCTGGGGTTTGTCTTTGAAAAGTTCGTTTTTAGTCCAGGCAGATGTCCTAGAGAGGGGTCTTTAGCAGGATCTTCACAAGCCTGTAAAACATTCTTAGAGCGAAAGTTACAAAGAGTTCAAAAGGGGACCAGCTTGGGTTTGAAAAGGAGGGAGTAGAGTCCTTCTACTTCTGGCCCCAATTTCTGTGGAGTCATTAAAACCAAAGGGAGGAGGGGTGTGCAAGAATGTAGCCTTGAAAGTAGCTCACCTTGTCTTGCAGTTTGAACAGAGGGGCTGTTTGGATCAGAGGAGTGAGCAATCTTGTAGTTTCATTACCAGGTGCTTTTTCATATATTGTGGAAGGCTACAGGAAAGGAAGAAAAAGCCTACCTTTTCCCTCCTAACACTGTGCATGATTCCCAAAGAAGAAAAGTGAATCCAGTGTTGCCAAGAGGTGATTATAGTGTTTATTGGATTTTGCTCAGAGCCAATAATAGTATAGGTAACAGCCAGATTGGAGGAGGTTGAACAGAAAACAGGTGAGGACAAGGAAACAGAACTTGTAAGTAACTTGTTGGAGAACATACATTGCACAGGGAGCTAAGAAATGAGGTGAGAGTTCAGTGGGAATGTGGCTTCAGGGAAATTTGTTTTTCAGGTGGGAGGACCCAGAGCCTGTTGTATGCTTATGGTATGAACCAGGAGTAAAGGCGGGGTGTGATGTAAGGGAGAGGAAAGGGATCATGGAAGATGTGGCATCTTTTTTTTTTTTTTTAATATTGATTGTATTCCATTTTGTTTTAAAAATATATTTTTATTGATTTCAGTGAGGAAGGGAGAAGAGAGAGACAGAAACATCAGTGATGAGAATCATTGATCAGCCACCTCCTGCCTGCCCCCTACTGGGGATCGAGCCTGCAACCCAGGCATGTGCCCTGACCGGGAATTGAACCATTATCTCCTGGGTCATAGGTCGACGCTCAACCACTGAGCCAACCGGGCAGATGTGGCATCTTTGAAAAGGCAACTGGAGTTGGGATCCAGGGCAAAGTGGAGAGACCAGGGAACTTCCAATTAAACGGAACCAGAAGCGTTAAAGAAGTGTCAAAGTTGCTTAAAGGGCCCTTTGATTGCAAGGAACAGCATCCCATTCCAAACTAGCTAAGTAGGAATGGCCATATTTGAAGATCGGCAGTAGGCAAGCTCTGGACAGCCAAGGATAGAAAATAAAGTGCAGCTGGCCTTGCCGAAAACCTAACCAGATCCCTAAGCAGAGAATCGTCCTTGACTATTGGCGTGAGCCATGGCCATTTTCCTCCTTTTCTCTGTGTAGGTTCTCTTCCTTTGCTTCTCTGCTTACTCATGCCTTTTCTCTTTGCTGTAACCTCTGCTTTTACATGGCATTTGGTTGCCATGGTGCTGAGTAGCTCCAGCCCTTTGTGACCTTTCAGTTCAAGTGCCCTTCATCATGTAGTTGACCCTCAGGGTGCCAGCGTGGGTCAAAGCCCCTTCCATTCTTGGTCCTGTTTGCTCTGACGAGTGGGAGGATATGGGAGTCACATTGTATGTGCCTAAGGCTGTCCCTTACAAACCCTTTGATTTGGAGAGCAATGACTGGCATGTTTACTACAAGTAGGAACTTTTCATGCAAAACTGGGTCACAGATAATATGTTAGAATCCTTCATAAGTAGGTTAAATTAGCAGCAGCCCAACCTAAGACATGTTAAGGGTACACTTGTTATTGCACAGCTGATACTGAGGAGTACATGCATTAAGCAGATGCACTTGGGGCTTGCCTACTGAGTACAGATGTGTGCTGGCCTGGGCCAGTACCTATAGTCACTTGGGTGGACATGTGAAGCTCAGGGGAGTAAAAACACAAACCTCGCTAATCTAATGACATGGCTTTCAGAGGCGAAAATAGAACCTGATGTGTTTTCCTTGGTAGGTCACTTCCTTCTTTACCCTGGATGTTTTGAGAACCTTTTCTTTTTCATTAAGTTTTGATAGTTTTAATACAGTGTGCCTTGGAGAGCCCGGCCAGCATGGCTCAGTGGTTGAGCATCGATCTATGAACCAGAAGGTCATGGTTTGATTCCCAGTCAGGGCACATGCTTGTTGTGGGCTCAATCCCAGTGTTGGACGTGCAGGAGGCAGCCAATCAATGATTCCCTCTTATCATTGATGTTCTATCTCTCCCTCTCCCTCCCTCTCTGAAATAAATAAAAATATATTTAAAAAAACACACAAAAGAAAACAATGTGCCTTGGCGAGGGCCTCTTTGGATTCAGGTAACTAGGGTTTCTGTTTGCTTCTTGGATTTGAGGATCTAGTTCTTTCCATAGGTTTGGGAAATTCCCATCTACTGTTTGTTTGAAGAGGCTCTCTCTTCTCCCTCTCTTCTGGTATGCCTGATATTCGAAAATTGTGTTTTCTGGTGAAGTCAGATCCCATAGAGCCCTTCCCCCTCTTTTTTTAACCCTCAGGTCTCTCTCTCCTTCCCTCTGTGCCATTTGTAGATTCCTGTCTTCGATGTCACTAATTCTTTCCTCCATCTGGTCAGCTGTTTTCTATGCTCACTACTTCACTCTTAATCTCCTTGTGGTTGTCTCTTCTTATGACCACTATTTGTCAAATATACTTGTTTTTGTCTGTGCTTTTGTTTATTATTTGCAGTGAGTCAGGACAAAGCCTGTTTAATCTCTGAAAAGCTAAATTCTTGGGTCAGTTTAAAGTTTTTAGATGTCTGTAGACTTGTTTTATTACCCGGTGAGATATGTTTGGACATAACTATCAACAAGATTATGTTCTAAATATAAGTTGTCATGTTTGAATAGTTATTATGCTTTCTGACCTTAGAGGACAGAAAAATCTTCTTTGTTCTTTGTCCTGTAAATCATCCAATTTCAGATGAATTAGGTCTCTGAACTGTGACCTGCATTTTTAGAATTTGTTATTATTGGCATTTGCTCCTAAGAACAGTGTGGGAAAAACTGAGATGTAGGGACAAGATAGTTATTCTTTTCTTTCTTAAAAAAGAATTTATCTGGTAATGTAGACCATGTTTATGTAAGGTGTGTTTGCCTCACATAAATGAGAAACATTTGTTAGTAGTGGGTGGGGAGAAATAGCAAGTTTTACTTAAATATCTTTTTAAGCAATGAGGATATTTTCTTTTAAAAAATATTTTTATTGATTTCAGAGAGGAAGGGATGGGGGAGAGAGATAGAAACATCAATGAGAGAGAATCCTTGATCAGCTGCCTCCTGCATGCCCCCTACTGGGGATCAAGCCTACAACCCATGCATGTGATCTTGACCAGAATTGAACCTAGGACCCTTCAGTCTGCAGGCTTATGCTCTATCCACTGAATCAAACCGGCCAGGGAAGGATAGTCTCTTGTAGTGTTTTAAAATTATTTAATTTAAAACTTAAATATTTAACTTATACTATATCAGCAATTTTAAGATAAACATACATTTCCAATGAACAGAAAATCTGGAAATAAAAGTAAAAAGAAGCAGAGAAATCACCATAACCTCATCACTAAGAAGTATAAAATGATATACAATAATATTTTTATATCATAACATTATATTTATATTACAGGAAATAAGATATGTGGAGCGAAGTTACGCATCAAAACCTACTTTGAATGTAAGTATAAATTTAAATTGTGCTTTAAAACGAAAGAATTTAAAGGAAATGTAGTTAATAAAAAATGCATATTTTTATAATTTGTGTATATGGGAGAGTCAGCTTGGGATGATGCAATGATTTGAAATAGCTAATTATTGAAACACTAACTTCCAACTTGCCATAAAAATTTTTGATCTAGTGCATAATTTCTGCTTCTTCCTTTTTGTCTACTGTAAAACCACCTTCTCTTAAAAACCGGGCAGTATTCTTCCCTTACTCTCGGGGACCCTCATTATGTTGTATGTGACACATTGCAGAGGCCACCTGAACGACAGTAGAAGAAGGGACTGAACCAGGCTGGTGTTAGACAGGAAGGAGCGTCCCCTGATCACCGAGTGCTTTGTGAGGGAGTCCTCTCTCTGTTTCATGAGGGTCCCTAACATGAATAGCCTCCTACCAAAATCTGGAGAATAATTCTTATTTATTAACTTGAAATGGGAATGTGGAAGGCAAGTGTAAGGAGAGAATTGTTACAATAGTGTTTTATAATTATTTAAGAGCTCTTGTCTACTTTTTCTTAAATTTCATATTAATATTCTCTTAGTAATCATTTAAGAAACTGTGGCTCTGGCTTTGTCCCAGTTGTGGTGTGGCCCTATCTAGTCTAGCATACAGGTATTGATTCCTGGCCCAGAGTTCCCTTCAGCAAGGAAGCCCATTGGTTAGGGTTATCATACAGTTCACAAGGATAAAGTTATCATTTCTTAAAGTTTGACTGAGGAGTAGAATTGAAATTTAAGCTTCTGGTTTTAAACCTCCTGTGGAGAACTGAGAAGGATCAATGCCTATTTTAAAGTAGGTTTGTTTTAAATTTTCAATTATTTCTTAAATCATTAAGTACCAGCATTAAATGGATTAGTTTTACTTCTGTTCAAATATTGAGATTATTGCCCAGCTGGTGTAGCTCAGCAGTTGAGTGTCAACCCAGGAACCAAGAGGTCACCGATTCAATTCCTGGTCAGGGCATGTGCCAGGGTTGTGGGCTTGATCCCCAGTTTGGGGTGTGCAGGAGGCAGCCAATCAATGATGTTCCTCTCTCATTGATGATTCCCTCTCTTTAAAAATCACTAAAAAACATTATTTAAAAATATTGATATTATTTTAATCTTTGATGATTAACTCAGAAAACTCTCTTTCTTGGATAATAATGTCTATGAATTATGTTTACTAGTATTTAATAAAAGATGATTTGGGTAAGATATTTAAATACAATAATTATTATCATCTCCTGTCTTACCAGGAAGTGGTCATAGCAAGTGCTACAAGAACACCCATTGGATCCTTTCTAAGCAGCCTTTCCTCCCTGCCAGCCACTAAGCTGGGCTCCATTGCCATTCAGGGAGCCATTGAAAAGGCAGGTGAGTGGTTGCTTTGCTCTTTGTGTTCAGGGGCAGTGATTCCCTGGAACAAATATTTATTTTGGACATATATAATACTTAGAAATGACTTAATGCCTATATTTCTGAATTCCCTCGTAAATAAGTTTTTGTACTATAGAGTTAGGAATGAAACTCAAAAACTGACAAGAAAAGGAAACCACCCCTGCTTTATAATGTCATGTACCTTATTAGGTAACCACTAATTATTACATTGAATAAAATATGGAAATGCATTTTTGTTTTTGAAAAAGGAATACCAAAAGAAGAAGTGAAAGAAGCATACATGGGTAACGTTATACAAGGAGGTGAAGGACAAGCCCCCACACGGCAAGCAGTACTGGGTGCAGGTACTGGGAATACATTTTGGCTTTCATACTTCAAATGTTTGACATGGCAAAACGGAGGTCATTTCAGCTTAAATAAAAAGTTAAGTGCATAATATAATTTAACACTTATAGTCTTGTATTGTCAGAAGTAATATTGCATACTTTATTAATTTTAGTTCTACAATTGTGTTTGAAGAGCATCTTTGTTTTTCAAAATTATGACTTGTCTGTATTGGTTTTAGGCTTACCTATTTCCACTCCATGCACCACAATAAACAAAGTTTGTGCCTCAGGAATGAAAGCCATCATGATGGCCTCTCAGAATCTTATGTGTGGACATCAGGTAAGAAGGACCTTCTTTTCTATGTTATAATTAAAATAACACACAATGCTAAAAGACACCAAAAATCTAAGCACATCCATGCTTTAGAAGTGCTCCTAGTATAGCTGCTGTGTTGTTTCAGACACTCAGGAATGTCTAATGTGCTAATTCCCTTTGAAATAGAGGTCAAAATGATACCGAAGTGTCTTGTGTTAAAAAGTAGTTTTCAGCCAAGATATTTTAGTCTTCAGAGTCTTTCTCTGAGATTCTTGGTAATTTCAAACATCATAAATTTTATATTTACCAGAGTAAGGGATTTCGTCATACATGAGAAGGTGCTGACCCTAGGAATCAAGTAGTTGATTGACCCAAGAATTGATGACTGATTTATAGTTCCTGTGTGCCCAGGTTCAGTTGTTAAATTGTACAGGTTTTCTATTGGCCTTGCTGGTTTAGATCTCTTTACCTGGGATCAAGCAAGAGATAGCAGTATATGCAGTGGTGTGGGGTGACTAGACCTAAACCCATAGAAATAAGACTTCATTGATCTAGCCCTTCTTTTTTCAGTTGAGGGAAGTGAGGTTGACACAAAGTTAGAGGGTTGGAAATAGAAAATGGATGTCTCTATCCCTGCTTGGTGCATTCCAGCTGATTAGTGCATAACACACCAGGATAAAAATCAATTGAGATGTTTGCAAATTGTTTCTTACGTATACAAGAACCACAATTCTGTTTACTCTTGATGATATCCCTCCATTGCTTTGTTTCCAATTGTAAGGCAAGCCAAAGAGAAAAAATATAGTGATATCTGAGCTCTGTATCAGAGACTTTATAAGTTCTATATGCATATGCTAAAACCTGACGGTATAGAAAAGTATAAAATGAAAAATAAGTTTTTTTTTTTTGTTCTTGCCCCTCTCTGAGTGTCTGACTTGTTTACCACTTGTGTATTCTGACACTTAAGAGCAGAGAACTTTGGGCAAGTTGTTTAAATTCTGTGCCCCACATAATGTCTTGGAAATTCTTTCTATATCAGCACATAAGATAGTATTCTATTGAACTAAACTATAATTTATTTTATGGGTCCTTATTGAATAAACACTTAGGCAGTCTCCAGTTCTTCACTATTTTACTTTATTTATTTAATGTTTTTTATTTATTTTAGAGAGAGAGGAAAGGAGAGGGAGAGAGAGAAACATCAATGTGAGAGAAACATCGATTGGTTGCCTCCTGTCTGCACCCGAGTGGGGATCAAACTGGCAATGTGGGTATGTGCTCTGACCAGAAATCAAACCCACAACCTTTTGGTGTATAGGACTTGTGGATGGTTCAGAGTGCAGAGATGTTTGGGAATGATCCTGGTGCCTTTGAAGACCTTTCAACAGTTCTGTGTGACCTGAAGTGCAGGTCTGGGCATGAGACTGGAGAGGGAAAGAGTCAGATTGTACACGGCCTTGGTAATGTGCCATGCTGGAGTCCCTTAAAGGAGTAGGCGAAGGATGGGAAGGTAGGAATTTCAGAAGATGGTCTTATATGAAAGGTTCCTGGCATTTTTTAAAAAAGATTTTTAATCGATTTTTAGAAAAAAGTGAGAGAAAGAGGGGTGGGAGGAGAGAGACAAACACTGATGTGAGAGATAAACATCGATTAGCTGCCTCCTGCATGCCCCCTACCCTGGATAGAGCCTGCAACCCAGGGCATGTATTCTAAGTGGGAACTGAACCAGCAACTTCTGGTGCACAGGGTAACACCCAACCAACCGAGCCACACTGGCCAGGGCTCTGGCATTCTTCACAATATATGACTCTTTTTTAAAAAAAATTGTTTTTTTTCAATTACAGTTTACATTCAGTATGATTTTGTATTATTTTTAGATGTACAGCATAGTGGTTAGATAATCACATACTTTACAAAGTGTTTCCCAGATATCCCCGTACCCACCTGGCACCATACATAGTTATCACAGTATTAGTGACTATATTTCCTATGCTGTACTTCACATCCCCATGAGTATTTTGTAACTTCCAATCTGTACTTCTCAATCGCTTCACCCTTTTTTACCCAGTCACCCAGCCCCCTCCCCTCTGGTAACCATCAATCTGTTTTCTGTATCTATGAATCTATTTCTCTTTTGTTGTTTTATATTGTTCTTTAGATTCTACATATAAGTGAAATCATATGGTATTTGACTTATCTACTGAGCCAAACCGGTTTCGGCTGCTTCCATATCTTGACTATTGTAAAATAGTGCTGCAGTGAACATAGCGGGTGGTGGTGGTCGTGCATACATTCTTTCAAATTAGTGTTTTGGGTTTCTTCAGATATGTTCCCAGAAGTGGAATCACTGGGTCATAAGGCAGTTCCACTTTTAATTTTTTTTGAGATTCCTCCATGTT
>NW_005871539.1:459164-526373 GCF_000147115.1 Myotis lucifugus
GAGATATATCAGAAAAAATATTGCTATGAGAAATGTCTGAGGCTTTACTGCCTATGTTTTCTTCTAGGGTTTTATGGTTTTGAATCTTTCATTTAAGTCTTTACCCATTTTGAGTTTATTTTTGTGTATGGTGTAAGAAGGTGGTCTTTAATTTTTTTTTTTTTTTTTGCATCTATCTGTCCAATTTTCCCAATACCGTTTATTGAATGGACTGCCCTTGGCTCATTTTTCAATACGAAATGACCATATAGGCATGAGTTTATTTCTAGGGTCTCTATTCTGTTCCATTCAGTTTTTGGCCTGTTTTTATGCTAGTACTATGCTGTTTTGATTACTTTGGCCTTGTAGTATAGTTTAATATCAGGTAGCATGATGCCTCCAACTTTGTTCTTTCCTAAGATTGCTGTGGCTGTTTGGGTCTTTTGTGGGTCCATACACATTTTTGGATTATTTCTTTTATTTGTGTGAAATATGCCATTGGTATTTTTATAGGAATTGCATTCAATTGATAGACTGATTTGGGTAGTATGGAATTTTTTGTTTTTGTTTTGCTGTTATCTAAATGTTTTTTCTTAAAATATATTTTTATTGATTTCAGAGAGGAAGGGAGAGGGAAAGATAGAAACATAAATAATGAGAGAGAATCATTGATCGGCTGCTTCCTGCATGCCTCACTGAGCCACGCTGGCCGGGCCAAATGTGTTCATTTTGATTTGAGGTGCTTTTAGTGCTGCTTCCTTCGGAAGGAACATCCTCTATAAGCCTTGCTTTCCCTCCTGGAGGCTAACAGAGGACTGTTTGTGCATGGCTAAAGATGGCGGTGATTTTATAGCATTCTGGGCATTTCACATCCATGAAGTAGGAATTGGGGCTCTGCACCAGGCATGTCTTCTTGTGTTTCCTCTCATCTTCTGGAGAGGGATGAAGGAGATCCATCCTGAGGCATGCTGCAGGGAGGTTGAAACCGCCAGAAATTAGTATGGACATTTGAATGATGTTAATTTTTCCTATCCATAAACATGGTATAATGCTCCCATTTACTTGTACCTTCTTCAATTTCTTTCTTCAGTGTCTTATCATTTTCCCAAGAAAGATGGTGCCTATGGACGAGGGAGTCAATACAGGGATCCTGGTCACTGTCCCTTTAGCTCTACCCTCGGAGCCACACTACTCATTTTCTCCAAACATGAGTCTAGTTCACTTCGAGCTGCCCTTCCTCCACTGGAGCCCAGAGGGTGTGGCTGAGAAAAATATTTAGTGCTCTGGCCCTTTAACAGGGCACCTGGGTTTCTAGCTGACTCCTGTCTCTCCCTGTTGACAGAATCCCTGTTGATTTTCACAGCCAGATGTTATGTGGGCTCTGCTTCTTGACTCTTGATTCTCGGTGGTGGAGCATGGCATGGGCTTGAGACCCCATGTTCCTCAGGGGAGACTTTTACAACTGAGATATAGCCCCGAGGATTCTCAGCTGCCTCATGTGAGAATGGGGTCAGGCCTTTCTCCCATTATCAGTGTGGCTTCTGTAAATCCTTCGTTACAAGACTTCTGTTCAGCTAGTCTTCAGTTGGTTATTCAGGCAGATTGTTCTATATTTTAGTTGCAATTGCAGTTTAGTTCTGGAAGATGAGTGTAACTTCCACCTACTCTGTTGCCATCAGATCCCGACTCTAACTTTAATTATCATTACACATTGTAGACCATTTCCTTTCATCAGGGTTAAGAGGGTACTTCTTTTTTTTAAAAAATATATTTTATTGATTTTTTACAGAGAGGAAGAGAGAGGGATAGAGAGTTAGAAACATTGATCAGCTGCCTCTTGCACACCTCCTACTGGGGATGTGCCCGCAACCAAGGTACATGCCCTTGGCTGGAATCGAACCTGGGACTTTTCAGTCCGCAGGCTGACGCTCTATCCACTGAGCCAAACCGGTTAGGGCTAGAGGGTACTTCTTGTATTCACTGTAAAAAATGTTTAATAAAGTCCATGTAAATTACTTGTTTATTGTAGTTGTGTAAAGGGTATAATGGATTTGTACTTATGTATATTGACATTGGTTTTTTTTTGTGTATGTGTGCTGCTGATCAGGATGTCATGGTCGCAGGTGGGATGGAGAGCATGTCCAATGTTCCCTACGTGATGAACAGAGGAGCAACTCCATATGGTGGGGTAAAGCTTGAAGATTTGATTGTAAAAGATGGGCTAACTGATGTCTACAACAAAATTCATATGGTAATTATTGCTTTAAAAATTATATATATATTTTATTTCAGAGAGGAAGGAAGGGAGAGATAGAAACATCAGTGATGAGAGAGAATCATTGATTGGCTGCCCCCTACTGGGAATTGAACCATGACACTCAACCACTGAGCCATGATAGCTGGGCTTAAATTATATGTATTTAGAAATTGAATTGAAGGATGGGCTCTATAAATGTCTATTTTAGCCATTCATTTGAAGAAAATATTTTTCTATGCTCATTGCATCAGCTTGGCTCAACTATTGAGTAAATTGCTGTACACCAGAGTAGGGCATTTTCTGATTTCTCATAATGGATTCTGTAACTATTTAATTATTTGCCTTCAAAATAGCAACAGCTGAGCTAATTCAAGTATTTGAAGATGAGACATGAGTGAAAAGTTACCTAGTACAGAAGAGTATATTTTAAGAAACTAATTGCTTTTTTATGTTATGCAAAGATAATGTATGTTTTATAAGGTATGCAACGTTAATTAGTTTTTTTTTAAAATTCCAACTTTTATCAGGGTAACTGTGCTGAGAATACTGCAAAAAAGATGAATATTTCACGAGATGAACAGGATACTTATGCTATTAACTCCTACACCAGAAGTAAAGCAGCATGGGAAGCTGGGAAGTTTGGAAATGAAGTTATTCCTGTCACAATTACAGTAAAAGGTAGAGCGATAATGTTCCAAATACATTTTAATTTTTAGTAGACTTCACATGTTGCAGAATTTTTTATGTTTAAGTCTTAGTCCTTTTTTTATTTTGTTAATCCTCACCTGAGGATATTTTTTCCATTGATTTTAGAGAGATTGTAAGGGAGGGGGAAAAACAGAGAGAGAGAAACATTGATATGAGAGACACACATTGATTGGTTGCCTCCCACATGAGCCCAACCAGATTGAGCCTGCAACCAAGGTATGTGCTCTTAACCAGAATGGAAGCGCCATCCTTCAGTCTGGGGGCTGACGTGGGCTGACGCTCTATTACTGAGCCAAACTGGCTAGGACTAAATTTAGTACATTTTAATCTTTTTCATTTCAACTGAGGACACTGACCTTTCTGCTTAATTACGGGAAATGTTGCCATTTCAGACAGTTCAACCCAATTTAATATAAGATTTCATTAAAATTGGCTCAGGCTTCCTAAGTTTCTACCTTTATTCATAGCTCAAACAGCTCCTGACCAACTCCAGAATAAATCCACAGTAAAGGTTCATTTCCCTGGCTTAGGTTACATTTCCATTCCAGGAATGATTACCATGCACACCGACTATAAGGGCTTATCCAGCCTAGGGCAGGCAACTACCCCTAGGGTCAGGAGAATGGGATCTGTGATTACAGAAGGAGGTGGGGAGACAAGAGAACAGGTGTGGCTGAATAGAAGATTTAAAGTGCTTTAAGCTATGTAATAACTTGTAAGACACTAACAGATTACAGATGGTAGGTTGTACAATAGAATTTATTCGGATGGTTTAAGGTATGCTGGCATACAAAGAAAGGCACAGACTACCAGGCACCGAATTGTTGACTTGACTGGTGATAACTTAAACGATGTTTGTTTTAGGTAAACCAGATGTAGTGGTAAAAGAAGATGAAGAATATAAACGTGTTGATTTTAGCAAAGTTCCAAAGCTGAAGACAGTTTTCCAGAAAGAAAACGGTTAGTATTAAGAAATGAAACATATGAAAAAATGGGAGTATTAATACTATATCTAGTCTTGGAATTGCCTAAGGATTTAAAAAAGTAATTCTAGAAAACATCTAGGAACTATTTAACATTTTCAATACATCAGGCTCAAGTGAAATTAAGAAAACAAATATTTATCCAAAGTATATTTAAAATTGCTTAACAGTGAATGCCTTTAATAGATAAATCCTAGGAAAGAGATTAGTAAACCAGCATTTGCCCAGTGCCATCATGCATGTTTCAGAGCTAGCTCTGAATAAACTGTTATAAAAAATCAACACAAAAAAAGCATTCTTACATTAATTTATAGTTATGTATATGTTTCCAAAGGGCAGGAGCTATCTCCATCTGTATTTGTAATTTTCCATGCATCTAGCAACATAGGCAGTACTAGGTAGGAACTTGTTTAATTGAACCAAATGGATTCAGTGTGAAGGAATGTTTTGACTTCATGCTCATTGATGCCTTCAGGCACAGTCACAGCTGCCAACGCCAGCACACTGAATGATGGAGCAGCCGCTGTGATTCTGATGACTGCAGATGCAGCCAAGAGACTCAATGTCAAACCACTGGCAAGAATAGCAGGTAGAGAATGTTCTGAACTTGTTTATTCCTAAACCTCTGCAAGCCGTTCCTGAAACTGAGTCTCCTTGTCAGTAATACATAATATTGAAGCCATCTGTAGCTACATAGGTTGTGCTTTGTGACAGGATATAACTAGTACATATTTTAACAGGGATAGAAGCTCCTTTAATATTATTATAATTTTCTTTATATAATAGTAAGCTTTAAAAATATTTTCCTCTCCTAGAAAATGAGTGGGAAAATACAGGGTGCATGTTTTATTTTACCCAGGCATGTAGGGAACAGTAGCCAGATAAAATCCCATATACGTAAAAAGAACATGGGATGAAGAGTCTAGAAATATGAAGTCTAGATGTTCTTCCATTTATTATTTCTGGGCTTGGCATACCCTCAGTTTACTTAAGCCTATCTTCAGCTGTAAAATCTGCCTTGCCTTCTTCATAAGGAGTTAAACAGAAATTTTGTTACTTTATAAAAACCTTGTGACTGAATTTATTCTTAGTTTAGATCATGGTTTCTTAACCTCAGCACTATTGATATTTTACAATAAATAATTCTTTCTTTTTGGGTTTGTTCTGTGCATTGTAGGATGTTTAGCAGATTTTTGGCCTCTACTACTAGTTACTATAGTAAGTGGCATTGTACCCATTAGGACAACTAAAAATATCTCTAGTTAACACCAATGTCCCTGGAGGCAAATTTCCCCTAACCCCCCACTTGTGAAAATCAATGGCTTATAAAGTGTAGAATGAAACAAATACATTTACATTTATTTCAGGGGATAGGAAATTTGCATTTTTGCATATTATACAGGGTGTCCCAAAAAATGTATACACACTTTAAAAGCTGATAGATCGATTTTGAAAATGAAATGTATTTTAAGAAACACTACCTTTATAAATATTCTAAGTATGTGTATACATTTTTGGGGGGACACCCTATATATAACAGTTGTTAGACCTTTGAGTGCATATAAAAAAGATTTTAAAAGCTTTTTATTTTTTTATGAAGCATTTGCTGACGCTGCTGTAGAACCTATTGATTTTCCAATTGCACCTGCATATGCTGTACCTAAGGTAAGAACATACTCCATTCTGCCAAATTGAACAAAATAAACTGATGAATAAAATAGAACCAGAGCCATTCAGAGGAAAGGAGGGAGCGGGGGTGGGAAGAGAGTAACCAAAGAACATATATGCATACATGCATTACCCACAGACACAGACAACAGGGTAGTGAAAGCTTGGGGTGGGGAGGGATCCAGGTGAAGGGAGGCAAAAAGGAGTCATTTGTAATACTCTCAACAATAAATATTTAAAAACCCATAGCGTTACCAAATGACCCAAGAATTCCAGTCCTATGTACATACCCAAGAGAATTAAAAAAAAAAAAAAAGGCAAGGGTGCCTGAGGCAGGCTAGATACTGAGGGCTAGAGAAGTGGTTCACACCTGGGTGCCATGTTTTGTCTAGTGCTGCTGGAACAGAGGAAGCTGCTTGAACCCCACAGCTTAGAAAGTTACGTGAGCCCAATGGAGGAAGAGAGAATAGTTTTTTGTTAATTTTACTGTTGCTCACAACATAAAAACTTCTAAAGAAAAAGGGCACTAGCAATATTTTATAAAGATAATTACCATCACAACACTTTCCTGCCTATGAGGAACTACCAAAACAAGAGATATTTAAATTTAAAAAGACTTCAAACAAGTAAAATAATTTAAATAAATAATTCACAGTAAAGTAACAATAGCTCTGAATATCTGTGCTCCAAATAATTCCACAGCAACTTTTATAAAGCAGAAACTATAAGGGATGCAGTAAAAACATTAACCATACCAACAGTAGACATTAATATACCTTTCATTTGACAGACCAAACTTCTCCAAGATAGAAATTGAGATAGTGCAAATAAAATCTTTTGATTGCAGTGCAGTAAGTTGAGAAATTAAAATCAGAAAATAAAAGGTCTATTCTTCCTGGAAACTAACAAACTACATATTTAGATATCTCTTGCATCAAAGGGAAGTACAAACTGAATTTCTGGTTAAGATGGCGGACTAGGTAAATACTGTGCGCACCTTATCCTATGACCACGTCAAAATCACAACTAAATTATAAAACCAGCATCACTGAGAACCACCTGCAGCCAAAGTGAACATAACTCCTGTAACTGGATATAGTTAGGAAGAAGCCACGTCAAGACTGTTGGAGGAGTGGAGACACGGAGTGGGCAGGTCCTATACCCATGGTGTGGCAAGTAAGAGTTGGGAGGGATAGCTCAGCTGTGGCGGTCCCCTCTGAGGAATAAAGGGTCCCAGCCCACAGCTCCAGTGCCAGGAAGGAGAGGTCCTCATAACATCTGGCTGTGACCATCAGTGGGGATTGTGGCTAAGTGAGAAAGAAGGCTGCTGTAGTCCCATGCGTTCCCCTTAATGGCCCGGTGCGTGGACTTGCTTGCCGACACTCATTCCCTCTGGGCTCCAGTAAAGGGAGACAGATGGGGAAGAACTAAATTGACTAGCTTCAGGGGCAGGGCTCTGCATGAAAGTATTGGCAGGCAGGCAGGCACTAAACTGAACTCTCCATTAACCTGGTTAACACTGTTTGTCCTTTCCCCTCCTCCTCCCAACTCATGCAGCTAGTCTGAATCTCTTCCAGCAGTTTTTCCGTCTAAGTGCCTTAACTTGGCTTGTGCTGTGGACTTTCCTAAAAAATGACAAAGGTTCACAATACTGAAACAAGCATCACGTGGCTTCAATGTACCCTGTAACTCTTGTTTAAATAGCCCCAAGCCTGGCACAAGCAACGATTGGTGTCAACTTGACATTGTAACGTCCATCAGGTGGCCACAAACCTGGCATACACAGTGGCCAGAGTTGGCTATAATTAAGCAGCCACAGCACAAGTGGCAGCTGGCCTCCGCTCAGTGTTGTGTCCACCAAAAGTCCCATGCCTGGCACAGGTGGCAGCCAGCCTTAGTTTGCAGGATAGCCTCTCCCAAGTACCTTCAAGCCCCGCAGAAGTGGCATTCAACCAGAGGTCACTTTGTAGCTCCTACCAGGCAGCACCAAGCCAGGAACAAAGGATGGCTGACCTTGACATCAACAAACCCCCTCCAAGGGCCTCTAGAACCAACATACCTGGTGGCCAGCTTCAGACTATGCGAGAGCATCACCCAACCAGCTCCACAGATGACACACCAAAGGGCGGACTTGGCTGGCACCAAAGCCTAATTAAAGTGACTCCTGCTCTGTGGGATCTGATCCTGCAAAAGAGCTTGTCTGCTGTGATCATGGCAAGCCCTCATGAGGGTCAACTCCACCTACTGACAAGCCAATGGCAAATGAGGCTCAACTACAATAGGAGGGCACATACAGCTCACACAAAGGACACCCATAGAGCTACCAGCTTAGGAGACTGGGCCCCACCTGGGGCTACTCTGAAGACCAGGAGATGTACTAGTTCTACCTAATACACAAAGATATATAGCCCAAATGAGGAGACAAAAGGAACATCCCAAATGAAAGAACAGATTAATCCTCCAGAGCAGTGGTTCTCAACCTTCTGGCCCTTTAAATACAGTTCCTCATGTTGTGAACATACCGGCTCTTCCATAAAATACCGACTTTTGCACATGGGCCACGAAGTTTCAATCGCACTGTACATGTGCGTGCCCGCACGTGGTATTTTGTGGAAGAGCCACACTGAAGGAACCAAAGAGCCGCATGTGGCTCGCGAGCCACGGTTTGCCAACCACGGGTTTAGAGCATCTTCCCGTACACTGAATGGTGGTGGGTTTGATTCTCAGGGCACATACCCAGGTTGCAGGTTCAATCCCCAGTTGGGGCATGTACAGAAGGCAATCAAACGATGTTTCTTATATCAGTGTTTCTCCTGCTTTCTCTCTGAAATCAATAAAAAGCATATGTTTGGGTGAGGATTTAAAAAAAATCAAACAAACAATTTAACATTATAACCAAAGGAACTAGAAAAAGTACAACAAACAAAGCCCAAAGTGAGTAGAAAGAAGACATTGAAATAGTCTAGAAAAATGATACAAAAGATCAATGAAACCAAGGGCCAGTTCTTTAAAAAGGTAACTGAAAAATAAAATGAAATATATGGGAAATAAAACCAAAATTGCAGAATTTCAAGAAAACAAGTTTTGATTGTTAATTACTTGGACATAATATGTAAAATTTTTTTAGGTTCTTAAAGCTGCAGGAGTGAAAAAAGATGATATTGCAATGTGGGAAGTAAATGAAGCCTTTAGTCTGGTTGTACTAGCAAACATTAAGATGCTGGAGATTGACCCTCAAAAAGTAAATATCAATGGAGGAGCTGTTTCTCTGGGACATCCAATTGGGTAGGTAAAATCATAAAGAAAAATCTCTAAGTAGGTTAATGAGTGCCGTTGTGTTTCTATTTAAAAGTGTTTCATGATAACTCCTATTACTCTGTGTTAAATAGATTTCTTTCCTACCCTTCATAAGGCAAACACCATTTGTGATAGGACTGAACATTGAACACAGATCTGTAACATTTGTTGCTTGAAAATTATTATTTTATTTAGAAGATTTAAGATTACAGTCTATGCTTGGGCCTTTAGAAAACCGTAACCATTATTAAATCGAGTCTCCCAAGTTTAAGAAAAGTAATAAAATTCAGCTATGATTAATGGTAATAAACTTTTAAAAAATTTAGAAAAGAACTTTTGGATACTTACTCATTCTATTACTTCATTAAAGAATCAAAATGCTTTCTTACTCCTAGGATGTCTGGAGCCAGGATTGTTACTCATTTGGTTCATGCCTTGAAGCAGGGAGAATATGGTCTTGCCAGTATCTGCAATGGAGGAGGTGGGGCTTCTGCCATACTGATCCAGAAGCTGTAAGACGACCTGTCACCAGTGTGGCTGACTTCCTTGGATCAGCTTATACTCCACAGAATGTTTCCTTTTTTATTATTTTCTATTTTAACTTTTTCTAAATAAGATGAAAAGATCAAATCCCAAAACATTTTGAAATTATAAATAAATTTTTTCTTCTGCTTTAAATTTTTGTTAATCTTCAGAAGTTTCCTATTTTTGTTATAAAGCTATATTTGAAATGCCAGTGTGCAAACTTAGTGGCTTACCAGTAGGCAGGGCAGTGATGGCGAACCTATGACACGCGTGTCAGAGGTGACAGGCGAACTCATTTTTTGGGTTGATTTTCCTTTGTTAACATGGCATTTAAATACATAAAATATCAAAAATATAAATCTTTGTTTTACTATGGTTGCAAATATCAAAAAATTTCTATATGTGACACGGCACCAGAGTTAAGTTAGGGTTTTTCAAAATGCTGACACGCCGAGCTCAAAAGGTTCACCATCACTGAGGTAGGGGCGTAGTAAACAAAAATAATTCTTCAAAAATCTAGGTAGAAAAATGTGTAGCCTGTTCTTATTTCCATTATAGTAAATGCCAGAAGACAAGGAACAAACATCTGCATAATATTTTTAACGGAGACCTAGCTGGTTTGTTTGGCTCAGTGGATAGAGGGTCCGCCTGCAGACAGAAGGGTCCCAGGTTTGATTCCAGTCAAGGACGCATACCTTGGTTGCAGGCTTGATCCCTAGCTCTGGTTGGAGCTGGTGTGGGAGGCAACCAATCGATGTGTCTCTCTCACATCCGTGTTTCTCCCCTTCCCTTCCACTCTCTCTAAAAATCAATGGAAAATATCCTTGGGTAAGGATTAACAACAACATATACATATTAATGGAATCTATAATAATAAAAGCGTAATATGCTAATTAGACTGGATGTCCTTCCGGGCGACCTTCTGGATGAAGCTGGGGCTGTGAGGGAAGCCCAGGTCCTAGGTACCTGTCGGCGGCCAGAGGGAAGCCCGGGTCCCGGGTGCCTGCTGGTGACTGGAGGTAAGCCTGGGTCCTGATGCCAGAGGGAAGCCAGTGCCAGCAGCCAGGGGAAGGAAGACCTACTCTTGCACAAATTTCGTGCATTGGGCCTCTAGTAAAGTAATAAAAGCCACTAGAAGGTGTCTGGGCACACAATAGTTTAGAAATATAACACTGTGATGTTTCCTCAAAGAATGATGAAAAAAAAATAATCAAAATTAAGAAATTAGGAATGTGAAACTTTAAAAGTTTTTAAATGATTAAGGACTGGTTGGGGATGAAGGTTAGTTAGTGGTAAAATAGGAATAGACATTTTACAGTTGGCTCAACAATGAGGGGTTAGGGGGCCGATTTCCTCTGCAGTCAAAAACCTGCATATAGCCTGACCGGTGTGGCTCAGTGGTTGAGTGCCAACCTATGAACCATGAGGTCATGGTTCGATTTCCAGTCAGGTTACATCCCCAGGTTGTGGGTTCGATCTCCAGTAAAGGTGTTTGTGCAGGAGGCAGGTGATCAATGATTCCTTCTCATTATTGATGTTTCTATCTCTCCCTCTTCCTTCCTCTCTGAAATCAACAAAAATATATTTTAAGAAGATCTGCGTATAACTTGATTCCCCAAGAACTAAGTTGTCTTTCAGTATCTCCAGGGGATTGGTTCCAGGACCCCCTGTGGCTACAAAAAAACAAAGATGTTCAAGTGCCTTATATAAAACTAGAGGCCCAGTGCACAAAAATTTGTGCACTCGGGGGGGGGGGGGGTCCCTCAGCCCGGCCTGTGCCCTCTCGAAGTCTGGGACCCCTCGGGAGATAACGATCTGCTGGCTTAGGCCTGCTCCTGGGTGGCAGAGGGCAGGCCCAATCCCTAGGTGCAGCCCCTGGTCGGGCTCAGAGCAGGGCTAATTGGGGAGTTGGGGCGCCGCCCCCTGTAATGCTCAGAGCAGGGTGGATTGGGAGGTTGTGATGCCACCCTCAGTCACACTCAGGGTGGAGCTGATTGGGGGGTTGGGGCACTGCCCCCTGTCACACTCAAGGCAGGGTCGATGGGGAGGTTGCCACGCCACCCCCTGTCACGCACAGAGCAGGGCCAATCAGGGGGTTGGGGCGCTGCCCCCTGTCACGCACAGAGCAGGGCCCATCAGGGGGTTGAGGAGCTTCCCCCTGTCATGCACAGAGTAGGGCCCATAGGGGAGTTAGGGCACCGCCCCCTGTCACACACAGAGCAGGGCGGATCAGGGGGTTGGGGCGCCGCCACTGTCACACTCAGGGCATGGCCGATGGGGAGGTTATGGCTCTACCCTGTCACACACAGAGCAGGGCCTCGTGGGGGGGTGGGGTGGGGGGGTTGGGACGTCACCCCCTGTCACACACAGAGCCACAGGGCGATCAGGGGGTTTGGGCGCTGCCCCCTATCATGCTGATCCGGTGCCAGGAGGCTTCGCGGCTCCACTGATCCCAGTGCTGGGAGGCATATTACCCTTTTACTATATAGGATAGAGGCCTGGTGCATGGGTAGGGGCTGGCTGGTTTGCCCTGAAGGGTGTCCTGGATCAGGGTGGGGGTCCCCACTGGGGTGCCTGGCCAGCCTGGATGAGGGGATGATGGCTATTTGCAGCTGGTCACACACCCTTCAGGGTGGGGGTCCCCAGTGGGGTGCCTGGACAGTCTGGGTGAGGGGCTGAGGGCTGCTTTCAGGCTGGTGGTTGTTGATTGAAGCTCCCAACCGCTCCTTTTTTTTATTTTATTCTGGGCCAGCTTTAGCTCTGGCTCTAGCTCTGAGAGCAGGTATCTGGTTTGTTTCAGTTCTATAATCGAAACAATGTATAATTCCAGCTCTGAGATCCCAGCCTATATTTGTTAGAATGTTTCAAACTGCCAGCTCAGAGGCCGGCAAGTCAGGCGGGGAACGTTGGAGTCTGCAGTCCCTGGAGCAAGCAAGCCTCATGTTCGCTTCCAGCTGCCTGGCTGCCGGCCGCCATCTTGGCTGACAGTTAATTTGCATAAGGATACGCTGATTAGCCAATGGGAAGGGTAGCGGTCGTACACCAATTACCATGTTTCTCTTTTATTAGTGTAGATGGCATAAACCAATGCATACAGTTGGCCTTTCATATCCACAGACTCCCAGTACAGGTATTTATTGAAAAATATCTGTGTATAAGTGAACCAACACAACTCAAACTCATGTTGTTCAAGGTCAACTGTATATGCTAAATAAGGGCAAATGCCCATATAAATAAAAACGAGTTCTACATTTTAAATTGCTATAGAAGGTAAGAGTTGAAAAGGCCAATTATCTATACCAGTGGTCGGCAAACTCATTAGTCAATAGAGCCAAACATCAACAGTACTTCTTCAAAATAGACTCATCCAGGCCAAAAACCAACTTCTTGCGCATGGGCCACGAAGTTTCAATTGCACTGTATGTGCGCCCCCACGTGGTATTTTGTGGAAGAGCCACACTCAAGGGGCCAAATAAACGCATGTGGCTCGAGAGCCGGTTTGCCGACCACGGATAAAAGCCTATGTGGTTGCCAAAACCGGTTTGGCTCAGTGGATAGAGCGTTGGCCTGCGGACTGAAGGGTCCCAGGTTCGATTCCGGTCAAGGGCATGTACCTGGGTTGCGGGCACATCCCCAGTGGGAGATGTGCAGGAGGCGACTGATCGATGTTTCTCTCTCATCGATGTTTCTAGCTCTCTATCTCTCTCCTTTCCTCTCTGTAAAAAATCAATAAAATATATTTAAAAAAAAAAAAAAAAAGCCTATGTGGTTGCCACGCCCTCATGCCGTGATGCCTTCACGCTGTAACAATCTGTCATCAAGAGGCTGCATGTGCGCGCAGGTGGGCAGGGACTTGACGCAGCGTGCGCAGGGTGGAGGCAGATCCCGAGTCTCCGTGTGGAGCTGGGTCCCAGCAGCTCTGTGTGGCGGGACTCCCGGCTCCGGCCTCTTTGGGACAATCCATTGAGGAGCCCCAGATGGGTGGGTGGAGCCTACCTCTTTGGGGAGCTCAATCGCAGGGCTCCCGCACTGTGAGAGGGCACAGGCCAGGCTTGGGAACCCCCCCACCCTAGTGGATGATTTTTGTGCACCGGGCCTCTAGTAAAGTATAAAGAGAAGTAACTTCTAAATTTATTAAAAGGAAGAAAGTGTTAAAATAGGACAAACACTATTCTGTATAAAGAAAAGATTATTCAAAGTAAAATTGTACAGAATCCAATCACAAGTAGAAGGGCACAAAAATAATTTTTTTATGGAGGATGACAGGAAAATTTAGCCCACAATTAGGAGTTGACTGTGATCCTCCCTCAAGAACAGGGATGTCAGCAGATGCCACCTCTGCCTTCTGACTTATGCCCACTACAAATCAGTATTTCCTAGAAGGAGCTTGCACACATGTGTGGCAACTCAACTTTCATAGGTGCTACTCAAAGATCAGGCCCTTGGATCACCCAGCTTTGATAGCCAACAAGGCTTGCACTCATGGGTCCAACAAAAACTAAAGCAAAGCAGCAGGTATTAATGGGTGCATAAGCCCCACTGCCCACTGCCGTCTGCCCAGAAGGGCCCTAATATATTCTTTCCCAGCTGCTACCTGATGTTAGTTTCTAATCAGCCTGCATCTAGGTATTCACTGCAATCCTCCCTTTTAGGACACTGGTTTTTGGCACATCTTCAACTATTGGGAGCAACTAAAAACAAAGAAGGCCACAAGGACAGTTGCAACAGTTTAAGAGGCAATAAGGAGCTCTGGCCAGGCTGACTGTGTCCTACACAGATCATTCTGTTAAGACTGGGAGAGGTGGCTGTTTTATCTAGTGCACAGAAACCAACACAGAGAGTAAAGGAAAATGAAGAAAGAGAGGAATATGTTCCAAACAAAAGAACAAAAAACATTCCAGAAACAGACCTTAATTAAAAAGAGACAAGTGATTTACCTGATAAAAAAATCAAATTGATGGTCATAAAGATGCTCAACAAGGTTAAGAGAATAAATGCATAAAGTGAGAATTTTAAAAGAGAAAGAAAATATAAGTATCACACAGAATTGAAGAAGACAATAATTACACTAGAAAATTCAACAGAGGGGTTCAACATCAAAAGTTAAGATGGCTAGAGGCTTTATGTGACACAATCAAATGGGCAAATATATGCATTACTGGGGTCCCAGAAGGAGAAGAGAGAAAGAGGGGAAAAGATTATTCAAAGAAATCATGGCAAGAAAACTTATAATCTGGGAAATGAAACAAAAAACCATACAAGGAAGCCCAAAGAGGGGGGTGGAGGAATGCAGAGAGCCCCACACCAAGACACATTGTAATTAAATTGCCAAAGTAAAAGATAAGGAGAGAATCTTAAAAGCAGCAAGAGACAATTTGTTATGTACAAGTGACAATTTGTATTGTCACGGTAAGACAATAAGCAGATTTTTTAGCAGAAACTTTACAGATCAGATTGAGTGGTATGAGTGGCATATTCAAAGTGTAGAAAGAAAAAACTTGCAACTAAAAAACTTTTACCAGCAAAGCTGTCCTTCAGAATTGAAGGAATGATAATTTCCAGACAAGCAAGAGCTGCAGTTCATCATTAGTATACTGGCCTTGTAAGAAATGCTAAAGAACCTTCTTCAACCTGAAACAAAAGAACACAAATTAGTAACAAGAAAACATTTAAAAGTATTAAGTCTCACTGCTACAGATAAATTCAGAATGTTCTAATGCAATGGTGGTGTACAGTAAATCACTTATAACAACAGTATAAAGGTTAAAATACAAAATATTAAAAAGGTGTAACTTCAAAAAATTATTAATAGATATACAAGGTGGAAAATACAGTGGGGCCTTCACTTACGAGTTTAATTCGTTCCGTGACGGAGCTTGTAACTCAAATTACTTGTATGTCAAATCAAAAGTGAACGAGTGAGACACGTGATGCTGGGCTGATGTTGTGGCGTTCACTGTGACGTTAGCTGCGCCAACTAGCGGTGGGGTATCTGAAGCTGGCTCGTAACCCGAATTTTAGCTCTCAACTCAAAGCAAAAAATCGGCCGAGAGACGGCTCGTATCTCGAAAAACTCGTTAGTCGTGACACTCGTAAGTTAAGGCCCCACTGTATATAAACTGTGACATCAAAAACAAAATGGTGGGGGAGGAGAATAAAAGTGTAGACCTGTAGTATGCATTAAATTACAGAGCTGAAAATACTTATAAACACAAGGTATTTTATGTCAGCATGGTAGACACAAAGCAAAAACCTACAGTAGATACACAAGAGATAAAGAGAATCTAAGCACAGCATTACAAGAAAACATCAAATTACCATGGAAGAGAGTAAGAGATAAATAAATGATAAAACAGCTGGAGAACAACTATGTACTACTAAGTCCATATCTATCAATAACTATGAGTATAAAGAACGAAATTCTTTAATCAAAAGACAAAAAGTTGCCTGCCTGGCATTGTGCAATGGCTGAACATCAACCTATGAACCAGGACATCATGGATTTGATTCCTGGTTGGGGCACATACCCAGTTGCGGGCTCGATCAGTTTACCACTGTTAACATGTTCTATCCATTGTTGAAATGAGATATTTGTATCTTATTAAAGTCTTAGCCTTAAAGTCTATTTTGTCCAAGTGCTTTCTGTTGCTTTCCATGCATGAAATATCTTTTTCTGTTACTTTACTTTCAGTGCATGTGTCCTTAAAACTTAAGTAAGTCTCTTGTAGGCAGCATCGATTTGGTTCTTTTCTTATACATTTGGTAACTCTTTGTCTTTTATATATATATGATTTCAGAGAGGAGGGAGAGAAACATCAGTGATGAGAATCATTGATTGGCTGCCTCCTGCACACCCCCTACTGGGAATGGAGCCCGCAACCCAGGCATGTGCCCTGACTCGGAATCTAATCATGACCTCCTGGTCCATAGATTGATGCTCAACCACTAAGCCATGCCAGCCCAGCTAAATTTTCACTTTTTACTATACATTTCATTTCCTTTCTGTTAAATTTTCATTTACATTTAAGTCTTTTTTGTTCATAAACAAATAAATTTATTATAAAACGCTTTGTTTTTCAAACAGCCTTCTGGAATGAATTAAGTTCAAGAACTGAGGTTCCACTATATATCTTGACAGAAATGAAAATATAACATATCAAAAGTTATGGGGAAGCTCATAGTGATAAAATCCTGCATTAAGAATGATGACATCAGGGGTTTCAAGATGGTGATGGAGTAGGTGGACAACTCAAAACCAAACTTGAAATAAAACTAAATTGGGGATTGAAAAGGTGACTATCCTGCCCTGACTGGTTTGGCTCAGTTGATAGAGCGTCGGCCTGCAGATCGAAGGGTCCCAGGTTCGATTCCAGTCAAGGGCATGTACCTTGGTTGCAGGCACATCACCAGTAGGGAGTGTGCAGGAGGCAGCTGATCGATGTTTCTCTCTCATCGATGTTTCTAACTCTCTATCCCTTTCTGTAAAAAAAAAATCAATAAAATATATATTTTTTAAAAAGGTGACTATCCTACAGCAGAGAGTGGACAAAGGCCAGACAATAGGAACAAAGTCTGAAGAACATAAAGTATACGTCAAAGAGGAACCCTAAAATAGAGACCAAGGAAGATTTTCTGCCATTTCTTGGCAAAAATGGCAACTAATGATACTGTTCTGAAGAGACTGGAACAGAAAGGTGCAGAGGCAGATCAAATTATTGAATATCTTAAACAGCAAGTTGCTCTTCTTAAAGAAAAAATAACTTTACAGTCGACTTTGAGAGAAGAGAAGAAACTTCGAGTCAAAAATGCTAAATTGAAGAAATAGAATCAAGAGCTAATTCAGGAAGAAATTAAACATGGAGTGAAACAAATACCATTTCCGTCTGGTACTCCACTGCAAGCTCATTCCATGGTTCTGTAAATGTAATATAATTTATGCCAATCACACCCATATCTTCTGGTGCCAAAGAACAGGTAAAAGGAGAAGAAAGGAAGGTGAAAGAGAAACTTTAAAAAAAGGAGAGAAAAAGGAGAAAACCACCACCAGTAGCAGGAAGTGCTAACTCTAAACCAACAGATGTTTCTCGCGAGGATCTTTGAATTGTTGTATCATCACTGCTAAAAAACAACCTGATGCAGACTCTGTACATAGAAGTAGATGTTGGAGAAGCAGTCCCAAGAACAGTTGTCAGTAGCCTGGTGAATCATGTTCCTCTTGATCAGATGCAAAATTGGATGGTGATTTTACTTTGTAACCTAAAACCTGCAAAGATGAGGGGAATGGGGAATACTATCTCAAGCAATGGTGATACTAGTATATGCTAGTTCACCGGTGAAAGTTGAAATCTTGGCACCTCCGACTGGGTCTGTTCCTGGAGACAGAATTACTTTTGATGCTTTTCCTGGAGAGCCTGACAAAGAGTTGAATCTTATGAAGATGGAACTAAATTCATTGCCTTAATTAAATGGTTTACATGGTTTTAAAAGGAAAAAAAAATCAGGTAATTCTTTATTCAATTTAAGAAGCTAAACGTGAAAAAACTCTGAAAAAATAGGAAACAGAAATTAGCCAATCAGAAAAGTATACACTAAGTGGCCAGATTATTATTAGCTAAGTATGGCCCATTCATAGGAATATACACTGAGTGGCCAGATTATTATGACCACCCCATCAGTACTTCATTGGGCCACCTTTTGTCTTCAATACTGCGGCGATTCTTCTTGGTATTGACTCCACGAGATGTTGAAAGGTGATGCGAGGAATCTGACACCATGCCTGATGAATAGCACTGTCCAGTTCTGTGAGATTTGATGGTTGTGGAACCAGCTGCCTGATGGCTCTTTTAACTTCGTCCCAAAAATGCTCAATTGGATTGAGATCTGGTGATTGTGGGGACCACCTAAGCAAGGTAAAGTCTCCCTCATGTTCTTGAAACCACTCCTGCATAATACGAGCACCGTGGCATGGCACATTGTCTTGTTGGAAGAAGCCATCTCCATTGGGATACGCCATCAACATGATAGGATGAACCTGATCAGCAATGATACTTAGGTATGTTGTGCTATTCAGACGTTTATAACGATCTGGCCCTCTAGCAACTTCAGCGCAAAATTATAGCTAATTTGCCTATAAATGTCAGGTGGTCATAATAATCTGGCCACTCAGTGTATAGTCGTTACCTTGGTTGCTCAGTTGCTTGGGTGTAGTCCAGTGAACAAACAAAGGTGGCTAGTTCAATTCCTGGTCGGGCATATGTGGGCTTGATTTCTATTAAGGGTGTGCAGGAGGCAGCCAATTGATGTTGCTCTCTCATCTCTCTCTCCCTCTCTCCCTCCACACACCTTCTCTTTGAAATCAATAAAAACTTTTTTTTTTTTAAAGAAAGAAAAACATGCCCTGCCAGGTGTCACTCAGTGGGTTTGATTCCCAGAAAAGGGCATGCCTCTGGGTTGCAGGTCTGATCCCTGCCCAGGTGGGGGCATTATGTGGGAGGCAACCAATTGATGCATCTCTCTCCCTCTCCCCCCTTCTTCCCGCCCTTCCACTCCCTCTAAAGATCAACGGGAAAAATATCCTCAGGTGAGGATTAACAACAACAAAAACCCCAAAAAACAATAACAAAAAAGAAAAGTATTCAATTGTCAAATATAAGAGGTGATTCAGTCAGAAAAAATTTAATCAGATCTAATTTAAAGAGAATACAAGTAAATATTAGAGGAAAAAATATTTAATTCAGAATAAGCTAAAAGCCTGACTAGACCTATCAGCCGGGAGGAAATTAGTGGTAAAAAACTGAGTTTCTTCTGCAAAAGCCTCCAGGCCTAGATGACTTCTTGGTGATTTAGTTCCAAGGAACAGTTATTTCCCATTCCAAATAAACTGCTGCAGAAAATAGAAATAAGAAACAGCGTAAGCTAGAATAGCAGCTAGATGTTAAAGTGCTTATTATGTTCCAGACGTTGACCTACATGCTTTACATATACTGTTTATTTAAATACTAGTAGCCCGGTGCACAAAATTCGTGCACATTAAAAGGGAATTAAATAGCAGAAATATTTTAATATTGCTATTTGCCCTTTCTCTATAATAGAAGTGTGAGAGATGAAAGGAAATTAGTAAAATGTATATGAAAATAATATATAAATTTATTAATAAACAGTAACCAAAGGATATAACAGCAACAGAGGCAGGATATAAAAACGACAAAAACGTGAAATGAAAACAACAAAAACATGATATAAAAACAACTGTGATGCAAACAATGACTGATAAAGTGATTAAACTTTTTCTACTATCTCCCTGTACACCACATTAAGAGTGAAAACACTTTCAGAGTGCTTGACTAATTTCCCTTGTGATGAAGTATTTAGAACTTTAACTGTAACGTCACATGCTCTTCAAACTCGAGAGAAAGCAACATATACCTGACCATGTGTGAAAATGGGTTCAGGTAGGAATATGCCTATTCTGTCTAGAGTTTGTCCTTGTGATTTATTAATAGTCATCACAAATGCTGGCATCACGGGAAACCATCATCGAATCAATTTAAATGGGAGGCCAGTGTCAGATGGGGACAAATTAATTCTTGGAATCAGAACAACCTCCCCCTCTGCAGATCCTGTTAATACCTCAGCTTCGATAATGACATCTCATTATGTTCAGCAAAAGTTATGAAAGATTGACTATATAGTTCAGGAATCCATGGTTAAAGAAAAAAAAAAAAGCTGACATTATGGTGCTAGAAGTCAGGAAAAGTTATCCGAGGCTAGCAGTTACGAGAAGGAAGTGTGAGGGAATTCCAGAGTGCTGGAAATGTTCTATACCTGATCAAGTGGATGTGTATACTTTTAGAAAATTCATTAAACTGTTTGAACTTAATAGTTGGTGCACTTGTTCTATGTTATGCTTCCATAAAAATTTTACATTAACTAAGAAAGCAATAACCAGTTAAAACAATGTAATAAAGAGTTCCCTAAAAACAGCAACAAACAAAATACCCAGTTTAGCAAGACATTTATGAGAATAGAAATAGCTATAAAACTATTAGATAGCCCTAACCAGTTTGGCTCAGTGGACAGAGCATCCTCCTGCGGACTGAAGGGTCCCAGGTTCGATTCCGGTCAAGGGCTTATACCTTGGTTGCGGGCACATCCCCAGTAGGGGGTGTGCAAGAGGCAGCTGATTGAGGTTTCTCTCTCATTGATGCTTCTAACTCTCTATCCCTCTCCTTTCCTCTCTGTAAAAAATCAATAAAAAATATATTACCCCCCCCCCCCCCAATTATTAGATACTAGAGGCCTGGTGCACGAAATTCATGCACTCAGCAGTGGGGGGGGGGGGAGGGGGAGCGGTCCCTCAGGCTGGCCTGCACCCTCTTCTGGGAAGTCCTCGGGGGATGTCCAACTGATGGCTTAGGCCCACTCCCCAGGGGGAATGGGCCTAAGCCAGCAGTCGGACATCCTTAGCACTGCCGCCACCACCGCTGTGCTCGCCAGCCATGAGCCCAGCTTCTGGCTGAGTGGCGCTCCCCCTGTGGGAGCGCACTGACCACCAGGGAGTAGCTCCTGCATTGAGCGCCTGCCCCCTGGTGGTCAGTGCGCATCATAGCGAGTGGTTGTCCCACTGTATGGTTGATTTGCATATGGTATATAGATACCATATTGCCATTACCATTTTCTTTTAGTACCAGGTATTATAGGGTTAATGTACTTGAAATGAATATTCCAATAGAATTTTAATTGAAATAATATTGGTGATTTTAAAGTTAACCAGGATGCATAAAAGGGGTGAGCACCTAAAAAATAAGAAGCCACAATGAATACAAAACCATAATGATTTAATCAGTGACACAAAAAACTTGTATGACATAGTATATAGTGTATGTATATAAATTTAATACAGGCCAAAATTTGATCTTATACCTTTATGATTAGCTGGGTATCATAAGTCAGATATTTAGAATTTAGAAACCAGTGATGATATTGCTGAATATATTTCATAAGCATCCTATGGAGGAAATGACAATCTGCTAGTAGGAATATAAATTAATTTTCTGGAAGAGTTTGGCAAAATGTATTGAGATCCTATAAAATGCACTCATTTTTGATTTGGTAATTCCACTGTCTAAAATGTCTCCTATGGAAGTAACTGATAATTGAAACACATATTTATTTACCAGTACAAGTACGTTCACTACTTTTTAATAAATAATGTAATTTCAAGGAGCTGGACCTGAGGCTGAAAGATAGCAGCTTGAGAAATGGATCAATGCAGAATATATAGTAATGTGCCTTTGAAATTACTCCCATCAAAGTTAAATACAGGTCTCCCTACTAGACCTAACATCTAGCGTTTGGCTAAATGCTAATGGATGCTTTTCTCATGTATAATTTCAACATACTAGAGGGTTCCAACAATATCCAGGGCTAAAATAATCACAAATTTTAAATACAAGATTTTTCAGATTTAGCATACATTGACATCAACCACTAAATACTGTCCAAAATTAAGAGTGTATCTTTACATGTAGTTGTAAAAGTAGCTACAAGTTTTTTGTGGTATACTTTAATCCTAAAATGTCACCACTGGGATTTGACTGTTAAAAACAGGTTACCAGATAACAATACTACAATTTAGTCCAGCATGCTTAGACTTTGAAGGTAAAATGGGGTTTATGTTTTTGCTCTTGAACATAAATGAAAGCTCTAAATACAAGCTGACTCTGGACATATCTAATGGCTGCTGGCTAGTGAACTAAGAATCTTGAACAAAGTGAACTTATTTTATTTGTACATGAATTCTTAGTGCTTAGCACATATAAATACATATTAATTAAGTGAAAAGAAAATCTGTAATTCTCAGCATTATGTAAACTTCTGAAAAAGCATGCAAGAATTGACTTGCAAAGGAACATAACCAAATACCTAAATAAGAATGACTGCCAATATGAAAGAATTCAAACTTTAAGTTAATGAAAATATTTATTCAAACCTAACTGTATTACAGTACCAAGTTGAGTTAAACAAACATCAACTGTATGATATTTAGTTCCTTAGGAATAGACTACTGCCACATCAGAAAATTTTTTTACAACATAAATTTCTGCAGTGAGATTCAGCAATTAAGATGTGATTTCCACATGGAGAAATGTTGTTCAGAGCAGAACAGATTTCGTTTTATAAAGGCCCAGTACCAAAAAAAAAAAAAAAAAAAAAAAAAAAAAAAAAAGATTGAGGAAAATGACTCTGTAACAGTACATACATCTGTAGGAAAAAAGCTTATATTTAACCAAACAGAAAGCACTTAAGAGAACATATTTTAATGTCTAGGCACAATTGGTCAGGTACTAATTATAATTTCTATTCTCATTTAAATGTTTAAATCAATTCATCAACTTAACTGATGTGTGTAAGTCTAATACAGAGAAGGCACCTCTCATTCTCCTTTTTGAGAGTAACTCTTTATAACATTTTAAGGAGCACAGAGACAATGCACTATATCTGAGTATAGATATAGTTATTTAACAGCCCATTTTAGGAGAATCTACATTAAAATATAAAACTATGATTTCTCTTCTTACATCTTATGATGGGCATGGCTTTCTAAAAGGATACCAGAAGATAATCCTCCACATAAGCTTTAAAATAGGATACAAGATTTAAATTAAGTGTGCATTGGTCACTACTACATAAGGAGTTTTAAGAATTAGTGCAATTCTTTAAATCCCCAGCATTTAGGGGAAAAGTATATACATCCCAAGAAATCTCAACCAGTACATAACCAAACCTTTTATGGCTCAATAGTCTAAACACTCAAAGTTCTGTAAAACATTTTGAAAGTTATAAACAAAACAAAAGATCAGAACACTCGTGGCTTACAAAATTCTCTCTTTAAAACAAAGAGACCAGAATGACCAGAAGAAGTATAAATTTCAGGAATATAATCTTTACTGCAATTATAAGAAGGGGTGATAAAGTATTCACTGTAGAAAACCCCCCAAACTGTTATTTTCTGATTGCTTTACTACCATTGGAGGTGGTTATCACTTTTGTACTATTTAGTGGCTATGTCTTTAAATGTCTCGTTGGACAGTTACTGAAGGCAATTTATAAGGAAAAACATTATTTCCCCCCAACAGTGAGAAACTATTCCAGATAAATAAGCCTCAGAATTAGGTATCATAAGAAGTAAAAAAACACAGTGTTAAGAACATTGGGTTGATTTAACCTCTATTTCAACAATGTTTACACAATATTTACAATATGCAATTGTCAAAGCTATACAGATTTGCAGAATGGCTTTACTTACATGTCTGCAATTTTTTCCCCCCAAATAAAAATATAACAGATAAATCTATTTACAAACTAGGAAGCTGCTTCAGAAACAGCATGATTTAGATATAAAGTGAAATTTCAGTATAATGAAAGTGCAGGTCAAGCTTTTAGATTTTGTCAATATCTCATTCCCTACACTCACAGTTTAAGGGATACGAGTTTTAAACAGCTATTGTTTTTATATGTTCAGCATATTTACTCATCATAATGCAAGGATAACAAAAATTTGTCCACATCCATTCCAGCTGGAAATGAACTGGGCAGCTTCTTTTTCTGTTAAAAAAAAAAATAAAATAATAAATAAAATAAAAAAATAAAAAAGTAAAAATAAAAAAAATAAACCTAAGTTAACATATTGAACTCAAACAAAGTCCATAAACTTTCTTAAATCACTTAGAACATTTTATCGAATTCTTCCATACACTAAAATTTTTGACAAATTTTTTCAATTTAGAATTTTAGTTTTACAGAGAAGTAGAGATAAATATAATAAAATCAAGGTTAATAAAATATTCCGATGGTTCTTCCAACATTAGTTTAGGGCAAAAGACATTATACAAATCCAGAGTGTATAATTGCTGAATGAAATAAGATACAACATGATTTCTATAAAGTGGTCATTATTACCAAACCATAAACCTTAGAAAGGTTTACTAAGATTTTAAGATTATCAGGTATTTTTCAAGTTCCACACATTTAACATATATCAGGCACTTTACATACACTACATTTAGGTAAGATAATGTGGTAACCTTTGGTTAATGATGCAGCTGAGACTCAGGGAGCTATGGGCTTAATCATAATCACCAAAGCAAAAAAAGGAGATGCAGGATTCAAACCCAGGCTTGCATGGCAGCAAACCCTAGACTCTTTCCCTGATACATTTTAAACACCTTTCTTTCTATTCAATCCACTTGCTAAATGGCTAAACAGATTAGAAACCAAAGAACTTGTAATACTTATATGCATAGCCCATGGACACGAGTAATAAGGTAATGAAGACTTGGAGGGGTGGGTAGGGGCTGGGAGGAGGGGGGAGGGGGAGGCAGAAATGGGAGATATAAGTAAAACTATCAACAATAAAAAATATATGGAAAAAAAGAAATAAATGTGTTTCATTTATTAATGCTATCCCTGCATTGCCTTTCCATGATTAAGGAAAAAACAGGTAAGTTTAGTTTTTACACGGCTCCACATATTAACATCTATAAGAGCCCATGAAAATATGATAGGACATGGGGAAAAAAACCAAGATGTAGGAGTTAAGTAGTTTTTACTTGGTAATTCCACACACAATAGTGGCTTACCAATTTTTCATACCTTACGTCAATCGCCACCCCCCAAATATTCATCCTACCATGACACAAACAAACAACTCCTTTTCCCAAGGAAGATGTTTATAAACAAACTAGAGGCCCGGTGCATGAAATTCATGGGGGGGGGGGGGGGGGGATCCCTCAGCCTGCGTCGTCTCCAATCTGGGACATCCCTCTTGCAATCTGGGACTGCTGGCTCTTAACCGCTCACCTGGTTGCCTGCCTGATCGCCCCTAACTGCCTCTGCCTGCCAGCCTCATCACCCCTAACTTACCCCCGCCCCTGCAGGCCTGATCAGCCCTAACTGCCCTCCCCAGCTGGCCTGATGGCCCCCTAACTGCTCTCCCTTGCTGGCCCGATCACCCCTAACCGCCTCTACCTCAGCCCCAGGCTTTGTCCAGAAGATGTCTGGTCTAATTAGCATATTACCATTTATTAGTATAGATGCCTTAGCAAGTATTCTGAACTGTTTCACCTAGACAACTTCTGAGTACCACACTAGCTGAGAGACACTGCTATACAATGTGTTTTGTCAATTAAACTCAAAGCTGTTTTGAGCAGAATGTTCAGTAAGGTAGCTATGGTAAAAAATGCTGAGCTCTCTAATCTGAGCACTGAACGAAGGGCAAAGGTAGAATTTTGAAATTAAGACTTTCAAACTTGCCTTGATTCTCTTCTTTTTCATTGGTACTGACGAATTTGAAAGATTTTTATTAGAAGTACGGGAGTTTCGCTCACGCTCATCTAATTCTTCAATTTTCCGCTTTTTTGTGGTGCTCCTTGCAGATGTTCTAAATTGCTGTGTATTGTCCTTTAGAGGAGTTGCTGAAGTAGTCCTAGAGATGGCTGCTCTGGAGAGAATCATTAATGTGTGCGCAGCCATGTTCACACTGTTTTCACTCCCTGCTTCACTGGCAGGGCTGCAGGCTGGCAGGTCAGGGGTGACAGGAGGGACCATTATTTTGGGTGTGCTACTGTCTTCAATGAGACGCCTGCTAGAGGGGACCTTGATACCATCGGTAGGTTCTTCTTTATGTTTTTCCCCTGCCCCTGAGCCAGGTGTCCGGGGCACAGATAGATGAGCACTGTCCACGAGCCTGTTTACTGGGCTATGACGCTGAGCTTCCTGTAACATTTCTGTGGTATGTTTGCTTAGTGGGTTAATCAAAGAACTGGCAGATTTGGTTTGTTCCTGTTTTAGATCCTTCACAGCTGCACCTACGGAAATGACATTTTTACTGTTTGAGGATGTGCCTTGTTTTTTGGTTAGTTCTTGCAGTGATGCTATAGTCTTCTCATTCCGTAAACCTCCATTTTGCTGCCCATTAGACAGTTTTAAAATTTCTGGATTTTTCTGTCTTTCTACATCACTGCATAATTCATTCTCCTTATTAGCTGTTGCTTTATGGAAAGATTCAAGTCCAATTTCTGTTGATGAAACTTTCTTTTCTGACTGAGCTTCTTTTATGGTATGTCGGCTAACGGCAGTTTCTGATTTAGATAAAATCTTAGGCACAGGAGGTTTCTCTCTCTCTCTTTTGAGAGCATTATTAGAAGAGAGTTTTAAGGTAGAGGACATCATGGGTGAGCCAAGATTAGGAAACGAAATGTCATTCCTTTCTTTGCTCTGGGACACCATCTTATGGTTTGCCCCCTGTGTATCTGCCACAGGAGCAGTACTATCAAAACAGAGCACACGCCTATGGCTTTCCAGTGGTTTGCTAGTTGGAACTATATTCTCTGAGAAGGGAACTGTGATTTCTTCGAGTTTTTTCCCATGATCTGTTGTCATATTCTTGTCAGAAACTTCAATTCTTAAAAAAAAGAAAAAAGTTACCTTTAGCAACATAAAGAAATCCTTTACATTTTAAATCTGTGCATTCAAATAATCCAGTAAGAATTATGCTCACCTTTGTGCATGACATCCAACTAAATGACTTGATGAATCCACCAAATTATTTACCTGCTTTCCTGGAATTATAAATGAATTAATTAGAAAAGAAAAACATTCCTGAGAGAAAAAGTATATTCCTCTGAAAGAAAATGGAACAGATCACACTGTATCACACATCATGAGACAAAAATTTAAATGAAAGCTAATGTACAAGTGAAAACTTTCACATATTAAGTTTAAAAGCAGCTTTGTAATATATAAAATATGGTCACTCATCCATTTTAGAGGAAATACAGAAATGCCTTGCTTCAACTTCAGGCAAATATTATGAATCAGTTTTTGGGTTTATGAATTACAATGTTCACTTAAGAGTACTACTTAGCCCTAACTTTTGGCTCAGTGGATAGAATGATGGCCTGCGGACCGAAGAGTCCCGGGTTTGATTCCAGTCAAGGGCACATACCTTGGTTGCAGGCTCCTCCCTGGCCCAGGCCCTGGTTGGGGCTCATGCAGAAGGCAACCAATAGATGTGTTTCTCTCACATGGATATTTCTCTCTGTCTTTCCCTCTCTCTTCCACTCTCTCTAAAAATCAATGAAAAAATATCCTGGGATGAGAATTAAAAAAAGAAAGAAAAGAGTACTACTTAGGTCTAGAAAGATACTTAAAGAAAGCAGTATGTTTTGCTTATTTTAAAAATGTGCCCATATAATTGTCATGTTTGTAAGCTTGTCACCTACAGCACATGTTCTGTAGTTTTAATAACCATATTTTGATTTCTATGGAGTTTATGTGAGAGAGCAGCAAGACATGAAGCTAGAAGGAAAAGCAGAGATGAGACCATGAAGGGCCTTATGTATTTAAAAAAAATTTTTTTTTTAATGTTTTTATTGATTTGAGAGAGAGAAGGGAGAGAGAGATAGATCTCAATGAGAAAAAAATATCAATCCGTTGTCTCCTGCATGCACCCTGATCAGGGATGGAACCCACAGTGTGTGCCCTGACTGTAAATCGAACCAGGAACCTTTAGGTATACAGGAGGGCACCCAACCAACTGAGCCAACTGGCCAGGCAAGGACCTTATGTATTATGCAAAAGGTTTCAGAGAGAAACTTTCTGAGTTTTAAATAGGAAACATTCACAAATAGATTTATGTTTTAGAGTCACTCTGGCAGTAGTATAGAAAATGAACTAAAGAAGAAAGAAAACTAGAAATAGGAATTCTAGATAGATATAATTAGACTAGAAGCCCGATGCATGAAATTCATGTAAGAGTAGGCCCTTGCAGCCCTGGCTTCGTCCAGGAGGTCATTCCACTGTTCGGCTATTCGGTCGATTTGCATATTATGCTTTCATTATTATAGATGGCTCTAAATATTCCAGGTAAGAGACAATGAGGATCTTAAGAGTCAGTAAAGGGAATTTACATAGATATGAAGAATAAAGGAGCAATCAATGGTGATATTAACCAAGGGAGGAAAAGTAGGCAGAGGAGGTCTTTGAGGAAGAAAAAGTGAGACTTGGATAGGCAGAGTGTGAAAGTCTCCAGTTATAGAAAGTTAGAGAGGGAGGAGCGTCGTATAGTGGTGGTTCCAGAAGCCATCAATAGTTGGCAGTAAAGAATGGAAAATGTCCAATGCATATAGCAATATCAGGTCACTGGTGACCTCATTTTAAACAGTTCTAGTGGAAACATGAGAAAAGACAGTAATATGGATAAAGAACTGAGAGATAAGAGGGATTGAGGATAAAGGGTTGGCAGGTTGGACAAACCTAAGGAACTTTACAGCCAGAGAGGGAAGGAATCCAAAAAGAAAAGTTGAATATATATATTAGACTAGAGGCCCAGTGCACGAAATTTGTGCACAGATAGGGTCCCTAGTGGCTGCTGGCTGCTGGCCAGGAACCCCCTTCCCTGGCTGCTGGCTGGGGCCTTCCTTCGTTCCATGCCGCCCCTGGTGGTCAGCACACATCATAGCAAGCGGTCGAACTCCCGAGGGGACACTTTGCATATTAGGCTTTTATATATAATCTACTAGAGCATAAGTAGATTGCATTAACCTTATAAAGGAGATAATTATTCCTCTAAGAAAGAAAGGAAAAATGATTTTGGAAGTAGAACAGGTACATATTGAAATGGAGTTTACTACTGGTAAGTGGGGAAACTAAGTGCATTAAAGGGCCCAGTGCCACTTCTAAAGCAATGCTCAGAAGCCCCGGTGTGAGGGCAGAGATCACTGGCTGGTTAGATCCAGGGCTGGGGGTACCAAGTGGGTATGGTAGAAGAATGTAGATATGAAGGTTTTTAATTGTACTGAGAAAAATGATTGATGTGGTAGGGTGTAACCCGAATAGTGAAGAAGAAAAACTAGAATGGAACTGAGTGTTCAGGTAAAAGGTGAGGATTCAAACACTAGGAGCTATCATTGGTAGAAGAGAGAGTCAGTGGATACATGGAAATGACAGAAGTTATTGGTCTTTAAAAATTGGTGAAAAATTAAAGATGAAGCTATGGGAGAGGATGATTGAAGACTTGGAAATGGAAAAAATCAGAATTCTGAAGGTTCGGTTGTTTGGCAGGTTATCTACATGGGCATGTTGTTACCATAAAGATGGAAAAGTTTTAGGTACAGAAGTCTGAGAACTAGGTGCAATATTCATCAAGGCCCTGGACGAAAGTCTGGTTGTTACTTTGTATATGGTATCTTTTGTTGAAAAAATTGTAATTTTGTATTCAGCACCATCACACTTTTCCATGTATAAATTATGCATTTTTTCATTTTTTAAAAGCAATTCCTTTATCCCAGCATCATTAAGATATTCTCTTACATTTTCTTTTATGCTTAATTATTTTGCTTTTCACTTTTAGGTCTTTAATCATCTTGGGTTTCATCTTTGTATAAGATATAAGGGAGGGTTCTAATTGTTTCCTGTAATATACATAATAGCCAATAAATTTCATTTATTAAACAATCCATCCTTTCCCCTCTGACTTCTGATGTTACCTTGATCACATACAAGTTCCTATACATACGTAGTCTCTTTTAAATTCTATTTTGTTCCATTTATCTTTTTGTTTAAATTGTTGCAAAAACTTTAAGCAAAGAATGGATGATCACCTGTTAGGAATGGTATAAGTACTCAAAAAGAAAATACTGTGGTGTTGTTGCACACAAATGAATATATAAACATAAAGTTGACATTAATGAACTTAAAAATGTACCTGTACAAGGTTTATTTCTTAGTCCCTGAGTTTTCTGAGACTTTGGAGGCACAGGGAATTGAGGGATACTTCTATTGCATAAAGGTGCTCCCAAAGGCATATGAAGGACCTATAAAAGAAGCCATTAGTTATAAACTATGTTTGAAAAAACATCACCGCACCACTTTTTGTTCAAAAATCTTACCTGCTGAGGAGGAGCAGAAAATGTATTTGCATTCTGACCAACCACAGATACAGGTATCATTCCTACCATTCCTTGGAGTACAGGCTGGACTGGAGAAGCAATTATGATGGCAGATCCTAAAAAACCCCCACAAAATTCAATAAAATAAGATTCTGTCTCATGAATGAACATAAGACACCAAAATAATTACTAATTTGAAACAAATTCTCTAAAATTATAATCCCCTTTTCTTACAATTTACTTTTCTTTTTATGAAATTAATTTAGGAACTGATAAATTAAGAAAATGTGAATTTGAATATTATAGTGATGGCATTTAGTCAAGGTGAATATCATAAGCAAGCATAAGACTCTACAGCCAAGATGCCATATTATATTTATATCTTGATTCCTCTAGAAAGAATAGTAAAACTGATTAGAAAATTGGTGGTGAAGGTTTTAAGCCTGAATCTTATACCAGATTATTAGGGTTCCAACTGAATATTAATATCCCAACACTTGCTCACAACCCCAACCTATTATATCAATGGTATTGGTCAAAAACAGTCCAGTCAAAATTATGAGAGGAAACACAATGCTTACATGGTCCTTAGAAGTCAACAATAGAGTCTGTGGCTATCATAATTTAGCCCCGCCCTGTAAATGAATCTTTTCCTTACACACGTTCACTAACTGCTCCTCAGGATGATCTCACTTTCATGAATATCTACTTCAGCAACTCAATTATCTACTTACACTTGTGCAACTTAAGATTCCTTCCTTCCTTTTACTCCAAATACTACCTTATTTCTCTAAGTTTCATCTCAAGTTCCATTCTCTACCTTTATCTTATTTTAAATAGCGCTTGATACCAAGTCATCAGGCTTGGTACTTAATTGTTGGTATTTAATCAAATGTTATTGTATGCCAATAAATGTAAAAGAGGGGGGAAAAAGTGGGAACCAATAATTAAGGAAATGTAGATGAATGTGTCATAAGTTCTATCTTGAAGGAACATACATAAAAAAATATGACAGGCATGTCAATCAACAACTTACAAATAAAATAGCATGTACTAATTGCCACAAGTCCTCTATAAACAAAGAAGTCTAAAGATAGGGATAAATTCCGGAAGGTGGAAGACAGTGAGAAATTACAAAGGGCTTTATGGAGGGAGAAATTCAGGTTGTGTATTACAAGTCTCTCCAAATAGATAATAAATTCCTTGAAAATTAAGACTATAATAGATCTATTTTTTAAAAATTTGCAGAACAATGGGTTTTAGTAGGTATATAGCTATTTGATAAATGAATCTTTCTTTTCTCTTTTGTAGTTTAGCACATGGATTGGGAAGTAGTTGTAAAAAACAAAACAAAAGGAAAAACTGTAAACCATCAAATTCCATAGCTTAGAAAATAAAAAAGTTTAAATTAATTAGCTAAAGAGGAGGTATAATCACACACTTCAGAATCTTTTCTCATACTACCTATCTATGACTTATTACCGCTTAGTCAATAATTGTATACACAAGAGAAATTAGATCCTACGCCACAGAAGTAAACTTCAGTATGTTCTTAAAGTTACCTTGTGAAAAGTTGGGTGACACAGCTTGGTTGACAGCAAATACACTGTTTGACCTTGGTGGTGTCTGTAATTGGGATGGTGAAGGTTGGGCAGTCATAGGTGCAGAATTTCCAGGCAACACCACAACACTGGATTGACTTACAGTTGTTCCCAAGGCTGTTGGATCAGTCATGCAGGTAGCTATCAGAATGTTATTTGAACTGCCAAAAGTTGTGCTTGTAGCTGGCATCAATTGTATAAACCCCCCATCCTTGGAAGCACATGGTGTAACATTGGCTGAAAAAGCAATGCTGTCTTCACTCGGAGTGTTGTTTACTGCAGAGTCTCCAGGTTTAAGCACTAAAAGGCTCTGTTCCATTGAGGCTGAATTCCCTGTTCCTTCAGCAGATGTGATAGCACCTGCAGTTTCTTCTGAAGGCAGGCATTTAGCTAATTCTGCATTTTTGGCAGGTGATTTAGCAGAAGACAAAATTATAGTTGGCACATTTTCTCCACTGATACTAGAAACAGCAGTGTTAAGTTCAGTCTCCGAGGAAACAAAGGAATCATCACTAATGATAATTTTGAGAGAGACAATATTTGATGCATCTATCTCTGCTGAGTTGTTGCTAGCAGGTTTATCACTAGTATTTTGGGACTCAGGGCGAGACTCTACCACTGAAGAGCACACAGGTTCTGAAGGAAGAGAATGTCTTTCTTCTACAAGATTACCTTCTGGAGGTGTCAATGCAACTTCCCCACAGTTTTCATTTTCACCTAATGAGAGAAAAACACTATTTCCATCTTCTTTTGCAGAAGATGAAGGTTCTTGTGAATCCAAAGCAACTTTCTCAGACTTGGAGGGCTGATTTTCATGTCCTGTATGATCTAACTCAATACATGATGAATCATTAGATGGTTGTTTAACTGAAGATATTGAATCTCCAAGACCAATTTCTCCTTGTTCAGATACATTTAAAACTGAACTTTCAACAGACACAGATATACTTTGAAGTGAAGAATTATCTCGGCACTCTGAAAGTTGTGATGTAACTGGTAATACATCATCAATTTCAATTTTACTCTGATGAATTTCTCTAGACTCCGTTGCTTTGGGACCATGGAAATTAGTTTTCAGTCTTCCTACATCTTTAGAATTTTCACAAAATTGGCTTTTTTTAGATGGCTTTCCAGTTAATGGTATATCTTGGGATAAAAGTTGAGAACTTTTCCCAGAGAGAGTTAAGTTTTCATTTTTAGTTTCACCACCAAGGGAAACAAATGAAGTTATTGGTGTATCAGACTGATCTACTTGTAATCGAGATTCATTCGGCACATTTGGAGACAAAGAGTTCTTTTCAACTTCCATAGCCATGTCAGTTTCAGTGAACATTTGATTGGTGTATATTTCAGCACAATGCTGATTACATTTGGCATCAGAATTTACTCTTTGGTTAAAGTCATTTAAATTAGGCACAGACTCAAAGGTAATATCAAGGTTACACTTCTGTTCAGTAGGTACACCTGTTTTGAAGGTTTTTTTCTGGATGCTCGAACCTATCTGGGAAAAATGTCCCTGGGCTTCCTGTCTAAGCTCATCATGGTTGCTGCCATTCTTCAAAGCATTTGATGTGTCTTCATTTTGATAAGATGTACAAAGTGGGGGTTGACCAGATTGATCATCTGCAAAATATTAGCATAGTAAAAGATATGGTGAGTATGTACAGCTTTTGAGGTAGTCATCTTTATATAAAACCTATTTAGCCAAGGAAGTCACCAATCATTGACATACCAGTAAGCAGAAGTCTGATGTATCAAAAGCACTTAAAGGTACTTTTCTTATTATAGATGCCTTTTAAACAAGTGTCAAATTGTTTTCAACCTTCTTGAGAAATAGACGACACAATGAAGGATAAAGTATACAGGTTTAAGAACATCAAATATTTACCAGCATATATAAAAAAAAAAAAAGAGTTCCAAACACGCAGTTTTTTTCAAGACACTTGACTTTTTAACTTCTACCATTTCTATTGACCTTATCTGATATATTCTTTTTTTTTAAAAAAAAATATTTTATTGATTTTTTTACAGAGAGGAAGGGAGAGGGATAGAGCTGCCTCCTGCACACCCCCTACTGGAGATGTGCCCGCAACCAAGGTACATGCCCTTGACTGGAATCGAACCTGGGACCCTTCAGTCTGCAGGCCGACACTCTATCCACTGAGCCAAAAATGGTTAGGGCTGATATATTCATAAAAGTGAAATGGGGCCACGTACATTTCGCATGATCAACATATGATGTTATTGTATATTGTTTGATATTCAACACACATTTACTGAAGATCAACCATATGATTGGTACTGGGAAACAAAGATGAATGACCTTGGAGAAATCAGTATAGTAAGGAAAGCAGATACAGATCAGAAAGCCGTAATAAAACATGATAAAAACTGTGAAAGTATAGGAACAAAAGGCATCTCTTTTTGCTAGGGATGTGAACAAGTGTTACAAAGGAGATATTATATCTTGAAAAATGTAGTGTGACAGCTGGAATAAGAGGAAAGGATACTTCAGAAAATAGCAGAGTACCGAAAAACTGCATACGGTATTCACAGATTAGGACAGAAAACAGTAACAATTAACAATATAAAAAATACAGGAAATGTTAATCAACAATCATGTAATTGTGTTAATGTGACACTGGTAAAATAATATTTGGTACAGAAAACATCTGAATCCTTATTGTGGGGAAATTAGTGGAGATTGCAGTCAGGCCAAATAAATTCACTAGTCAAGTTTCAATGAAGTGGGAAGACCATCTGAGAAAATAAATTTCAAACCTCATTTTGTGCATGGTAGAGCTTAATTGAAGCACGATGTTTCACACATACTATGTAGTGAGAAAGATATACCCCACCATAATTCAGGCGAAGAAGACATGGAGGACTGGACTTGGGTGTAGGCAGAGGACTCAAAGTAGAAATGTAGTTTAAGATTCTCCAAAATTAATTTTTGTAAGACATGATGCAAAACTAGGAAACCATCAGGGTTTTTAGGGGTGATAATATTTAAGAACGCATGAGCAGAAATGATTACTTTGGCATAGCTTGTTGTAGACAGAAATGAATACAGGTGGTACTAAAGAGGTCTAGAGTTTAGCAAGAAGTATGAGATGCCAGGATAATGTGAGAAACCAGGATAATGGTTATCTTTGAGGAACAGGGATGGAAAAAATATTGATTGGAAAGCAATATGAAGAGAGGTTTTGGTGATGCTGTGGTGTTTTATTTCTGACTTGAGAGATGGTTATACAGTATTTGCTGGACTATAATTCAATGAGCTATATACATTTTTTACTGTGCAGTTCTGTACATGTGTTGTATTTCACCAAAGTACACTTTGAAGAAAACTGGCAAATATTTAAAAGATCTAAAATGAACATGTTTGCTATCTTCCCTCATTTAATAAGTAGTTATTGTGGGGGCAATTATGTGCCATATTGGTACTCCATGGGAGGCAGAAATACATACAAAGAATTGAGTTAGACACAGAGAAATATTACCTCAAACCTTATAAATCCTTAATTCAAGAAATAACATATTATTTCCTCTAAATAAGGGAGCTATAAATACTGAGCAGTCAGCTAAATTTGCTTACTAGCCTGAATGATTAATACCACACACCAACCTTATATATTAGAGATGTGAATTTGTGGCTCAAAAAAATTATGTCAAATGTTATAGATTTTTGTTGAATTGGTCAATACTACTAATACCAATTTTTGCATGTCAAGAATCTATTGTATCATGGGAGAGTAAGTATTAAAAATTCATCTTTTAATCAAAGAACTAAAGCCTGGGGAATAATTTTTTTTTTTATATTTTTTATAACGAAGAGAGAATACTAGAAATACAAAAATGACCTACGTTGTAATTTGAACTTCCAAATTAGACAAGGGTTTTTGCTTTTGAAATTTTGAGACTGACATTTAGGGTTTGGATTGATGATATTAACAAAGTCAAATTCTTACCAGATTCTTCTGTTTTAAAAGAACCTTTAACTGTTAGATTAGTTTCATCTGCTAAGACTACATTGGGATTGGTTTCCATATGCTGACTGGAAATGCCTTGTGATAAATTTTTATTATTCTTTGTTTTACCTGTTAAAAAGGGAACAGGGAAACAATCGGTTACATGACTAAAATAAAAATAAGCATCAATTAATGAAGCTTGACAGTGGTCAAGCAAATGTTAGACATTGGTTTTAATTATGGTATTTTGGATGTTTTTAATATATTGCCTTATATATGACTGACAGGTACAAAGATTTTTCCACCAGACAGGTAGTTCTTAAACTTTAGCCTAGAATCACCTGGGAAAGGGGGCCACAATTTTGCATTTTTAACATATTCTCATATAATGCTGATATTGCTGGTTAAGAGACTACACTGAGAATTACTGCACTAGGCCATAAGGTTGAGGGAAATAGCCAACTTTTTGTATTCCTTCTGTATTATCCAACTGTGTTTGGTATAATGTATGTATAGTAGCAGACTTCAACACATTTGTGCTGCCTGGCAAAAATGTCCACAAAAAAACCCCTAAAATTTAAAAACACTGTTCTGCATTTTTTCAGCTTAGCTAAAGTTTCTTTAAGAAAAAACAAACAAACAAAAACTCCTTCCATATCCGTATAATGTTTAATGAAAATAGGAACTTTTTTCAGATGCTCTGGGAAATGTTGCTTCACTTTGGTTAAGTTTCCAAAGAAACGGAGAAACTTTTTTCTTCTAATTGCCTTGAAAGAAACGGTCTTCTTACCATAGTCAAAGAGATCAAAGAGTGCCTGAAATGCTGGATCTGATTCTGTCTGTTCCAGTATATCCTGTATAGCTTCTTCAGACATATGGATTTCACTCTACCAAAAACAAAAAACAAATCCCCATTGAATATGGTTTAATACTGGAAAATAAGATATTCTCAAACATTAAATAAACATAGGAACTATACACAAATATAAATACAAAATAAAATCAAGCTATAACTTGACATATAATCCTATATAATAAAGAGCTAATATGCAAATGGACATCATGCCCTTGCGTGGGGGGAACCTGAGGCCGCGTCCCCTGCCCCAGGACAGGGGGACCTGAGGCTGGGCCCCCCCCCCCACCCCGGTGGGGCTTGACGGGGAACCTGAGACTGCGCCCCATGCCCAGCCAGGGGACCTGAGGATGCGCCCCTCGCCCTGCAGGGCTTGACGGGGTTGGGGCCAGCCGAGTCTGGGCCTCGTGCGATTTTGAGGCACATGTGGGTGGGTAGGGACTTGACTCTGGGTCCCATGGTGCACCCCAGACTCTGACAGGAGGGAGATTTTCATATACATTTTACTAATTTTCTTTCATCTCTGACATTTCTATTATAGGGAAAGGGCAAATAGCAATATTAAAATATTTCCTCTAATTAATTCCCTTTTAATGTGCACGAATTTCGTGCACCGGCCCGCTAGTATTGTATAAGTTTAGAGTGTACAGCATAGTTACCTGACCTACTACATACAATGTAAAATGATTCCACAATAAGTTAATATCCACCATCTTATATAGACTAAACTAAATAAAAAATATTATTACAGTGATTTGTATAGCCTAAGATATCTCGCTACTTCCAGGTCTGGAAAATATTTTTAAAATTCCTACTTCACCTATATGTATAACTAGCTGTTCATGCCTTAGTGAATTTGATGCATATACTATTCAGTTGGATATTATGTCTTGTTGTTCTTTTATTTATTATTATCTTATTTTTTTTTAAAATTGATTTCAGAGAGGGAGAGGGAGAGAGATAGAAACATCAATGATGAGAGAGAATCATTGATAGGCTGCCTCCTGCACGTCCCCTGCCCATAACCTGGGCATGTGTCCTTGACTGAAGACTGACACTCTATCCATTGAGTCAAACCAGTGAGGGCATCTTGCAGTTCTTTTAAAAAGCTATCTAAACCTGGATATTTAACTTTTGACAGATACTGCACAGCATTATAAACAACCAATAGCAGAGGGTTGTATCATCACTTTAATATAACCTCTCACAGTATCTAACAGAGTGCCTTGATTACAGTAACCACCTGATTTTAGATGTTTGTGGAGAAAATATAAGGAAGGACTTTGAGATTATAAAAATTTAGAATACACAATATGTATTTGTTAACCATTAAGATAGAAGAGGCTGTAAAAAGCAGTAATGATAGATAATGTAAAGGTTGCTTTATAAAAGCTTATCCTGTTTTGTTAAATTTACTGAATTTCACCATGGGAGAATATAAATGTATTTTTGTGTATGTTTAAAAAAATTATTCTAAAGGAACTGACAAAAAAAAAAAATTCAATGGTTTTTACCAGAATTCATCATCTGAAAGAAAACCCACTGTAATGAATTCATTTTGTGGGCATGGCAACAAACATGATTACACTGTCTGACGGTACAAGTGAAAGGATGTGCTATAGTCACAATCTCAGCTGCTCTTCAAAAAGGCTATTGACGCACGGACGAGTCTTAAAATGTACACCGCTGAATTATTCCCTCACCAGCTCACACACTCTGTTATCCCCCATCTTCCTTTTCTTAGCAGGAGGTCTCACAAAATTACTCATTTAGTTAGTCCTGTTCATTATATTTTGTTAAATATTACTTAAATCCATTTTATCTTTTTGAAAAACTTTTATAGTTTATAGCAGTGCAGAGAAAATTAATGTGTTACACACTGCTGCTTATTGCACACAAACATACCCACTTATGAATCTTTGAGTATTAAATACTTTGAAATACATGACTGATTGTTACATGGACACAGGAAGTGCTTTACTGATATCTGGAAGAGTTGGTTAAAGTTATTCGATGGGTTTTATTACTTTTACCATTTAAATAAGGCAATTTTAATATATGTAAATCAAATCATCATGCTATATGCCTTACATTTATACAGTAATGTATGTCAATTGTTTTTCAATAAAACTGGAAAAAATAGTTAAGTATCACTTAACAATGGGATATGTTCTGAGAAATGCATCATTGGTGGATTCTGTCATTGTGTGAACATCATACACTAGCACTTGCTGCCTCCCACAATCAAAATTACAACTAAAATACACAACAGCCATCATTCAGAACTGCCTGAAATCCAACTGAGAAGATGTAGCCTACTGTAGCCAGGGTATATGTTATAGCTTATTGCTCCTAGGCTACAAACCTGTATAGCATGTTATGATACTGAATACTGTAGGCAATTTTAACACAAACACATAAGTACTTGTGTATCTAAATATATCTAAACATAGGAAAGGTTCCGTAAGAATATGGTCTAAAAGGTTAACAATGGTATACCTATACATCGCACTCAGTATGAATAGAGCTTGCAACACTGGTAGTTGCTCTGGATGAATCAGAGTGAATGTGAAGGCCTAATACATTCTTTACACTACTACAGACTTTATAAATATTGTCCCACAAGCCCTTCTCGTGCTTCCTCCCAACAGGGTAAGCAACAGAACATCGAAACTGCCAATGCTGCTCTATGAACAGGGATGTGAGCTAGACTAATTGGAAATATAGCTGGGTACGGCATAAATCACTCTAAGAGTGACTGTCAGGAGGAAGTGATAGGTGGCCTGAGAATCAGCAGGAATAGACAGAAATCAAGATGGAAAGATACAGGAATATCGGGGATAGTCAGGATGACGTGGTTTGGGCTATTGCATATTGGACCAGTGTTTAGATTAAGGAACTTTGGGGTAGCCATAAAAAAATCAGGGCTCCCCAGCTGGCATGGCTCAGTGATGGTGAGTCGACCTATGAACCGGGAGGTCACATTTCAATTCCCGGTTGGGGTACATGCCTGGGTTGTGGGCTCGATCCCCAGTGTGGGTTGTGGAGGAGGCAGCTAATCAATGACTCTCTCATCACTGATGTTTCTATTTTTCTCTTCTTTCCTCTCTGAAATCAATAAAAAAAATATTTTTAAAAAATGAGGATGTTTAACATGGACACGGTGTAATACTAAGAACTCAATATTTTGACTTTGGAAATTTGTTTTTCATTCCACTGGCACAAAGGTCTCTCTCAGGCATTGAACTGATGAAAGAAATAAAACTTTTCTATGCTTCACAGCATTACAACCTGAAAATATTCCCAAAGTACAGGGTCAGGCTGGCTCCACACCACCACAGAAAGCTTTTATTAAAGCGGCAGTGTCACTCAATAATTGCTAAGGTAGCTCCTGTGGACCTGTGTCCTTGTACAGGGCCATAGGTCCTCAACAAAGAACTTACAACAATGTCCTCTGGCTAGATCTGGGAGGGCTGTAGCGCACTCCGAATATGTAGCACTGAGGACAGGCTCCTCTGTACTGAAACAGGTCAGTAGCTGACTGACGGGGATGAAACCTGTGCACTCAAAATTGAGGTGCTGTGAGTGAGAAGGAATCTACAGATTGCCAAGTTCCACTGAACTTTGCTTCTGTAAGAAAAAAAATTCCTCCTGAATCACATATCTTCCCATTTTTACAGAAAATTCAGTTCCACTCATAATCTTCTTATGGAACCACCTTCGTATATTTGGTCCATCACTGACCAAAACATTATGTGGCACATGACTATAATGCAATTTTAATGATTATCTGAAAACTCACTAACAAAATTTTAGGAACAGATTACATTCAGACAATAAAGAAAATTTATATCTTAATTATTTTAAATAATTATATATCTAATCTGTTGGCAATGGTTTTGGAATAAAACCAAAATATCATCTTTTTATACATATATAATTTTTTACTGATTTCAGAGAGAAGGGAGAGGGAGAGAGTTAGAAACATCAATGATGAGAGAGAATCATTGACTGGCTGCCTCCTGCATGCCCCCTATTGGGGATCGAGCCCACAACCAGTCATGTGCCCTTGACCAGAATCAAACCTGGGATCCTTCAGTCTACAGGCCAACACTCTAGCCACTGTATCAAACCAGCTAGGGCCAAAATACCATTGTTTTTAACTATGAATAAATGTATTGCACACACAGCCACCCTTACCCATACCTGAAGTCCCAGGAGTTCATCAATTGAAGTTTCTGGTTCAGTAGGGTTGCTATCTGTTTGCTTAGGTGCTTGAGCAATATTGTTGTCACTGTAATGCAGAAAGGAAAATTTTAGTATAGTTCCTAATTAGGCAAAAACAATTAGGCATTTTAAACATACATAGCTTACCTAGTCAAAAATTTATTAATGTTCTCTGCAAGCTTTTCTTGAAGAGATTTGTTGCTTAATATTTTTTCTCGTGCATTTTCAATAACCAGTTGCTGGAAAAAAAAGTCAGTATTAGCAAAAGGACAGATAGAATATTATGTTATTTATGAAAAAAACAAACAAACACAAAAAAACAAAACCAATTAATGGAAGCTGGATAGTTTTAATAAATCTAGGTGAAAAATCAGAAGTTATGGTGGCTACCATCAAATTAATACCCCAATACGACATTTTATACTTTATAAGTGTTCAAAGATCCTTCACCAACTCCTTCTGCAGCAATTACAAAATACAGTTAAAAATTCTAGTTTTTCATACAAGATTTTTAATAATCTGACTCCAATAAAATGCTCTATTATGATAGGTAATTCAACAACATTGTATTTACTGTTTCTTAAACATACAGCTGTTACTTCCTTGGTGCATTTGCATAAGTATCTATTCTGAAGGAGCTGTCTCTTACTGTTAAACTTCACCACTCTCTATCCCAAGCAATTCAACTACACAGTCTTTGTAAATATATCAATATTTTAAAACTCAGGAATATCTTCAATTGCAAAGTTTGGGAAAGTCACTTACTTTTTCTACTGCAAATGCATTTGGATCCTGGAAATTCCATATTGTTGACTGAGGTCCAGACAAAGTGCTATTTTTCCTTTGAGATTCACTGAAACACATTTTAAAAGCTAGTCTTTCAAGCAGTATGATTAAAAGATTCAATGGTAATTATATAAACATAGTATGTACATTATAAAAATAGACATAAATCTTAACATCATGATAAAAGAGATATTTTCTTGATTTGTGGTAGGAACAAAGAGCAGTAGAGTGGAAAAGAATTATAGTCTTGAATTAAAAACACACACATGAATTTGAAGTCTAGCATTACCACTTATTAGCTATGTGGTCTATAGAAAGGTAGGCTATTACCATCTGATTCACTTTATAATGGGTAAGACCAACTGCATTATTGGGTTTATGAAAGAATTGAATGAAATAAAGTATATGACTTTATAAATAGGTCAAGGTTCCTATAAATGTTAGATATTATTATAGTTGTTTTTCTATTTTATATGGTTAAGTGAGAAAGTTTGCCATAAAGAAAGCTGAGTTAGCCTTGAATGAGAGAAAATGACACTAAAAACTCTAACTAAAATACCCATGACATGGCAGGTGAGATATCAGGAAAAAAACACTCCCATTTTAAACTAATATCACTCTTTTCTGAATATCCTTCAAACAATGACACATGGGTTAAGAAGGACAGAAGAAACTTTTCTCAGACTGTCTCTGAAAAGATCACCTACTAGCTCAGTGATGGCGAACCTATGACACACGTGTCAGAGGTGACACGTGAACTCATTTTTTTGGTTGATTTTTTCTTTGTTAAATGGCATTTAAATATATAAAATAAATATCAAAAATATGTCTTTGTTTTACTATGGTTGCAAATATCAAAAAATTTCTGTATGTGACACGGCACCAGAGTTAAGTTAGGGTTTTTCAAAATGTTAACACGCCGAGCTCAAAAGGTTCGCCATCACTGTACTAGCTATTGATTTAGGACTTAAATATGTGTTTGTATACCTTAAAACATGCCAGTATTACTTATATTCATTTAAAAAACATTTATTTAAAAAAACCCGAGATAACAGCAATTTTAAGAAATACTTTTCTGTATCACTACAGAAAAAACATATTTCCAAAGGAAGTGATATGCCATTATTATTAAGACTAGAGGCCCAGTGCACGAAGTCGTGCATGGGTGGGGTCCCTTTGGGTGGCCTGTGGGGATTGGGTTTTGGAAATAGGCCCAAAACCCGCAATCCAACACCACCTGCAGCTCCTACCTGCCGCTCCCGCTCATCCCAGCCCCACTGCGCCTGCCGTGGACTCGCACCCAGTCAGTCCTGATTGGGAGAGGCTCATGCTGCTGCAGCTGCACTTGCCAGCCGTGAGCCCTGCGCCTGGTGCCTGTGGGATCGGGCTGAAACTGGCTCTCTGACATGTCCTGAGGGGTCCCAGATTGCAAGAGGGCACAGGCCAGGCTGAGGGACCCCACGGGTGCACGATCGGGCTGCAAAGGGACCACGGGAGGGCTCCAGGGTGTGTGTGTGGCTCAGTCTCACCAGTTCCGATCGGGGCCAGCTGGCAGGGGAGGGACATGGAAGGCTGGCCAGCCGGGAAGGGACCGCAGGTGGGCTCCAGGGCGTGTCTGGATCATCTTGCTCAGTCCTGATCAGCCGGACCCCAGCAGCAAGCTAACCTACTGGTTGGAGCATCTGCCCCCTGGTCAGTGCACGTCAGAGTGAGCGGTGGAGCAGCCTTAGCATATCATTAGCATATTATGTTTTGATTGGTTGAACAGTTGACCAGACACTTAGCATATTAGGTTTTTATTATATAGGATGCCACCTGATTTCAGGGAGGTTACAATATGAAAAAAACATGTTTTGAAATAGATATAATAGTAAATAGTTCCAAGAACTTAATCCAATCTTGTTATTATATTTCTAATGTAAACTTGTCCTTTTAAAAAGCATTTACCTTTTGCGTCTACCAGGAGACATTAAACTGGCATGAGTTTTCTTCTCCTGAGGACCAGGAATGATATTTAAAGTCTCTCCAGCTGTATTTCAAGAAAACAAAAAAAATGAAACTGATTAGTTTTCTAAACTTGAATCAATGGAATAAGTAGCATTCCAAAATTTTATACATAATTCAGTTAGTATACTGAGTATCTACTATGCACAAGATATTAGGATGAATAAAATATAGTACCTATGGCTTAAGGTTTTGCAATAAAACACAAAGTACAGTATAATTTCAAGAAAAGAATAGCATGGCAGAATGAAAACTATAAAAGGTATAAACTAAGTGTATAATACAGAGTATACATGCTAAGTGTTTTTACCCAGAGGTATAAAAGAAGTTGGAGAAAAGATGGAAATGAGAGAGAGTGTAATGGATGGCAATGAATTTTAGCTGCACAGAAGAGAAAGACGACTGGTCTAGAAACAGAAAGCTGGCACCTCAATTCTAATCCCAACTCTATTATTAACTAGCTTTTGCCCCTTAATATCATGTGTTTCAAGGTTTCAAGTATACAACAAGCAAGATGTACCCAGATAATTTCCAAGTTTATCACTAGCTTTAAGATTCAGCCAGGAGTATACAGGATTTTCAATATGTAGAGATGGAGGTGAATTGGAAAACACTCCTCATTCCAGAAAGGCAGGCCAGCATAAACAAAAATATAAGGCAGTGGAGAAATATAATGTGTATTCCTTTTAGAACAGACATAAGAATCCTAGATTAAAATATCTCATAGATTTAATAATATACTATTTCATGGCAAATTTATTGAAAGTCTTTCTTGCCTGTTTTGGGGGCTATTAATTTTACACTATGAGTATAAAGACAATAATATATCATCTCATTTACATAATTTGATTAACAACAAAATTTATGAGCATAAAATTTAAACTTACTGGTCACAGTGTCTTGAGATTGTGAATGGTTAACCACTACAAAATTTGACCTCAAAGGAACTGAAGTTTGGCTAGTTGGCCGAATAACTTGTGTAGCTGTCAAGGGAGCAGTAGTAAACTGTCCTGAGAGGTACGGTAAAGTCAGCACCTCTGAACTGTTGGGAGCTGCTTGAGATGCAAGCCTTCTCTGCCGTTTGATTTCTGCAATTCCACTTCTCGTTCGGGCTGAAACACAGGAGAATTTAAAAAATTGACCCAATGTCAGATTAGTGTGGGAATTTTAAGAAATCTACATGACCCATAGACTACTATTTAATATATTAGAATATTAGATCTATTGAAAAATAGCCGCTAAAAATATCAACTAAGTTTATGAGACGTCATAAGAAACTGAAGTAAATTACAACTATAATCTAAGAGTATATTTCTTCTGTTATAATTCATACTAATACCACCTCCAAAAATCAGAAAACAAACTTATGAAATGAGAACGAAAATATGTAAATACACATAAGAGCCAATGAGAAAAACAGGGACTACAGTGTTTAAATGCATAGTTTTACAATAAATGAAGATGTTATTTCTTACTATGAGAATAACTATACTTAGAAAAGCAGTAGTTTAAACAAAATATACTTAGCACACATGTGGTATTAATTAAAATGTTCTTCTGACAGTTTAAAATAATTCTGAATATTATTTTGATTTAAAGTTGAATACCAACCTCTCTGATTGGCAGCAAACCCTGGGGAACCTTGCATGTTCCTAACAAATAAAACAAAGTAGTTAGACATTACGAAACTTCTCTTGCCAAGTTACACACTGATTTTGCTGCAGTCAGACTTGAAGGAAATTATGAGTTAAAAGGCAATAGATCAAAAATAAAATAAAACAAAAGGCAATAGATCTTTTTCAGACAAAAAAGACAAGCACATTTTTTTTGGAGGGGGGGAGAGTCAAATCTTATTTGTTTTAGCAGAAAAATAGTGGCAAATAAAGACTCAAACACAAATAATTTTAATAATCAAGTTTCTATCTAATGTAATATGCACTAGAAAGCCTTGACATTCCATTAAGAGTACAATTTGACTTTAGGAACTCAATATATTTAAGAAAGCCATATATATAAAATTTTACAATTTCCAATTATCTATACAGGCAGTCCTTGGGTTACGTCGGACTCGACGTACGTTGTTTTGTGGTTACGTCGCCATCTCCCATTTACAGTATTTATAAAAAAAAAAAAGTTCCGTCATTTCGACGTATGTACACATGTGCTTTATGTTTTTTATTAATTATTTACCACAAATAAAGGTCAGGAATTGTTATCTTCTTTTAAATTATTTTTACTGTTTCATTTCATTACTGCTGTGTATGGGCTCCACATGAGTGATGCAGGTGGGTTCTGACTTACGGTGAAAATCACGTTACATCGCGCCATAGGAATGGAACTCTGACGTAACCGAGGACCTACTGTACTAATAAAAGGATACTATGCTTATTAGACCAGATAGACTGGACATCTTCCGGATGACCTTCCTGACAAAGCTGGGGGCGTGCCGGCCTGCAAATTGCCCGCGGCCCCTCGCCCAAGCCGGCTCTGCCCCCCAGCGGGAACCCCTACCCTGATGGGGGCGTGGATGGCCTGCAAACTAAGCCCCTTGCCCAGGCCAGCCATGACCCCCAGTGGGGACCCCCACTCCAATTGGGGGTGTGGCCGGCCTGCAAACTGCACATAGCCCCTCACCCAGGCTGGCCATGCCCCCAGCGGGGACCCCTAACCTGACTGGCGGCGGGGCCGGCCAGGAAACCCTGCGGCCTCTCGCCCTAGCCAGCCGGGCCCCACCCATGCACCAGGCCTCTATCCTATATAATAAAAGGGTAATATGCAAATTGACCCTAACTGCAGAATGACTAGAACAACCGCTGGACCAGTCGCTATGAGGCACACTGACTACCTCTTGGTCCCTTTCCCTGGCCAGTAGGCTTTGATCGCCTGATGGCCACCTGCGGCGGGGGCAGGGCAGGTGAGTGGGCAGGAACAACTGACCTCTCGGTCCCTTCCCCTGGCTGTCAGGTACCGATCACCTAATGGTGAATGGGGAACCAGAGGTGGGTGGTGGGGGGTGTGGGGCCAGCTGTGGGCAGCTGGGGAATATGGCCCTGATTGCAGGCCAGGCCTAGGGACCGTACACACGCACAAATTTCGTGCACCAGGCCTCTAGTCTATAATAATAGAAGTGTAATATGCAAATCGACCGAATAGCAGAACAACAGTCTGGATGACCACACTATGACACGCAATGGCACCAGGCCAGCCCAGCCAAGGCAGGTGTGATGCGATTGGTCGGGGGGCCCCGCCATCACCCCATGATTGCCCCGCAGAGGGAGGCCCAGGCCACTGATGCTGTGGTGGGTGTGTGGGGCCAGCCAGTGATCACCCCGCAAAGGGAGGCCCAGGCCAGCCAAGTGATTGTACCCCATGCCTGTCGCCTGCAGAGGGAGGTGACCGGTGGTGGAGGAGGAGGGGCAGCGCCACATAGATGGCAAGCAGTGGCAGCGGTGGGGGCGGGACCAGCTGCCAGCAGCTGGGGGAAGGAAAGTCCCGATAGGCCCTGATCACCGGCCAGGCCTAGGGACCCTAGCCGAGGGGTCCTGGATTGCTGGGGCTCAGGCCGGGCTGAGGAACCCTGCCCCCCTGGGGCGTAAATTTCGTGCACTGGGCCTCTACTCTCATAACTTCAGAGGTGTCTTCCTAGAGAAATTCTGACTTCACATATGACTCCAGACATAAATACTTCAGAATACCAAAGCTGATTTCAAAGGACGCCCTGCTTTTATCAAATTTATGACTATGAAATTATTTCATCCAATCTCTAAAAAAATAAGGCAGACACATAAGAAAATTCAGAATACAAGCTGATTCTCCTTTTATTATGATTTGGAGTTAAACAATCAGACACTGTACCACTGTCCTAGAATTCTGTCAAATAAGTCGCTACCAACAAGAGCCACTTACTGAATCAAATACGTAGTTTTATTTACACAAACCAATCTTGGGAATACCTGGCAAAGGGCCTTTCCTTCATATGTAATACCCAGTCAATAAAATATCTCAGTATCTTCTAAGTATTTATAGGTGTTAATTAAATTGTGAATATCTTTGAAGATTACTGGCAAAGGAAGAAAATTTAAGCATCAAGAAAGGGAATAAAGGTAAGACTAGCAAATAAGATGTGTTACAGTTAGATATAAAACATTTGGAGTAGTTTAGCAGTTTAAACTGAGGAAGGAAAATGAGGCCTCTGCTGAATTTTAGCGGGCTATTCACTTGTAGCTCTGGGAGAAAGGGTAAGAAAGTAAGGTTTTCATACTAGAGTCAATAAGAGATTTTATAAAATTAAAATCAATGGGGTTATCATTCCAAGGACTTGACCTAGGTAGAAGATAATTAGTACTATGTGAAAATCTCAAAACAGAAGATTTCAGAAGTACTATTACTCAAGTTGCTGCCTTACGAGGGAAAATAGATGGGCATGGATTCCACACATCAATGCTCTGCAAATGTAATGGAAATGCAACTGTATAAGGGAATTCACAAAGGACTGGGATTAGAAGATTTGTATTGACACTAGAGTGGGATCAGATTGTTATGCCCAGATTTCAGGATCCCCAAAAGACCACACCAGGGAGCCAGCCGTGTCCGATGCAAAAGCATAAGAATCTTTATTCAAGCTAGCTTGAGCTCCCCCCACACTCACCGACACAGCAGCTGGGGCAGAGAGAGAGAGCTTTGTGTGTAGAGGGGTTTTATAGGGGGGTTGGAGTAAGGGGAGGAGAGAGGACTGTGGGCCCTGCCGATCGGCCAGGCGCAAGTCAGTGTCTTGTTACACAGGATGTGGTCGCACCTATGGTGCGCACTTCCCTTGATTATCATTAGTTAGTTTAAAGAAATCCTAGGTGTGGCTAGCAGAGGCTTGGACTTCCGGGAAGAAGCTTCTTGCTGAGCACATGGCTGCAGCCCAAAAATGGAGGATTCGGGGCAAGATAGAGGGCGTAGCCTTCGCCCTTTCAAGATCTGTATTCTGACCAGAGATCTGCCTATAAATTGCTATGGGAACTTGGAAGTGTTCATTAAACTTCTCTAAGTCTCAATTCCCTCTTTTCTAAGGATTTTATTGAAGTATGAAATTATTTCAAGTTATTCCAATCAAAGACACAGAAGTAGCAATAACCTCTAGAGTAATTTCAAAATTAGATCAATGTTATATAAATGTACCAGGTGGGTTACAAGAAGATTTAAAAAAACTCAGTGATTCTTATATGTTTGCATCCCAAAATCATTATGAAACAGGAATTTTAGGGAGGGTGTGTGTGAAAAAGACAGGTTTTAGGAAATTTTAGAAATTTTGGAAATTAAGGGGACCATGGAGGAAGCACAGGGCTGCAGAGCAGCAGAAGGTATATTTCCATAGAATAGGGGAGCTGAAAAGCTGCAACAGGTACTTTCCATAGAATGAGGGAGCTGGGAACAGCAAAAGGTCTATATTTACAAAATAAAGAGAAGGAAGCCCTTCACCCAGAAGAAGAAAGCCCAAAGGGAATAGGAAAACAATAAGGAAGGATGGAGGGGGTGGGTGAGGGGGGTGGGCGGGGGAGAACTTCACATGTCCCATGTGAGGTTCCACCTTTGAGCTTAGGAGTTACTATAGTAACCAGTCTAAGGGAATAGTGACCAATCAGAGGGGATACCAAGGCACCATATATAAGCCATAGGGAAAAGGGACTCAGTGGGACCCTTTCCCCCGCTCCACGTGGGAGTCCATTCTGTGGGACTCTTTCCCTCTCCCCACATGGGAGCCTGTACTTATTCTTCAATAAATCTCCACCTTTGCTTATTACTTTCTGTCCATGGATTCATTCTTCAACTCTGGCAGACAAAGAACCCGGGTTCCAGTCCAAAAATTCCGTTTCAATTATATATATTCTGATAAGCTTATTACATAAGATTTTCATTACCTGATCTGAGAAAGTGTGTGGTCTAACTTCTTCCACAGAGATGACATAATTGCTGGGACGTGACTTGATGTTTCTAAATCATAAGAGAAAAAGTTTCTTTAAAAACCCCAGTTGGAAAAAATTTATCATTTAATTTGACTATACAGAGAAAATGAATAAAGAAAAGTTAAACTTTTATTTCAGCTGTTGACATTATACTGGGAACTGAAACTATAATGAGATGGCTTTTTTTTCCTTAAGCCATTGAATATCAGATGCAATATGAGTGAAAATGGACATTTGTGAAATCTCTGAAGCTTAATTTCAGAGATTATCAATTTTATATCTTCTTTGAATTAAAGACAACCATTTTTTTTTGGCCCTAACGGGTTTGGCTCAGTGGATAGAGTGTCGGCCTGTGGACTGAAGAGTCCTAGGTTCGATTCCAGTCAAGGGCATGTACTTTGGTTGCGGGCACATCCCCAGTTGGGGGTGTGCAGGAGGCAGCTGATCGATGTTTTTCTCTCATCGATGTTTCTAACTCTCTATCCTTCTCCCTTCCTCTCTGTAAAAAATCAATAAAATATATTAAAAAAAAATAAAGACAACCATTTTTTTAATCTTTCTTGTTGAGAGAATTACAGATGTCCTCCCCTAACCCTCCAGGCCTTTACCACCTTATTGTCTGTTTCCCTGGGCAATGCATATATGCATGTAAGTTAACCTCTTACTGGCCCACCTCTCTCCTTCCCTCTGAAAGGTGTTAGTCTGTTCCATGTTTCCATGCCTCTGCTTCTATTTTATTTGTCAGTTTATTTTGTTTACTTGATTCCACATATAAGTGAGATCATGTGACAAGGACAAACTATTTTTAAATCTCTGTTCTACCTGACATCATGTGATATTTGAAAGTGAATTAAAATAATTTGTAAAGGTTATGAAAATTCCTATGAGTATGGAAATTAGTTTTCAACATCTAATATTTTCATTTACAAAGCACTGTGATTGCTCAGCAACCCTTAAAAAAAGTCTTAACCAGTTACTATACTTTGAATCAGGCAAATTCCTAAGAATGTCTTTTTTAGGATGTGCTCTAAAGCTATAATGATGGGAAACTCATAAGATGTTTAAAATCTTTCCCATCCAATATAATAAAAGGCTAATATGCAAATCGACTGAATGGCAGAACAACTGGTTGCTATGATGTGCACTGACAACCAGGGGGCAGACGCTCAACTCAGGAGCTGCCTCCTGGTGGTCAGTGTAATCCCACAGGGGGAGCGCCGATCAGCCAGAAGCCCTGAGCAGGGTTCACGGCTGGCGAGTGCAGCGGCCATGGCAGCGCTAAGGATATCCGACTGCCAGTTTAGGCCTGCTCCCTGTGGGGAGCGGGTCTAAGCCATCAGTCAGACATCCCCCAAGGGCTCCAGGACCGTGCAAGGGTACAGGCCGGGCTGAGGAACACCCCCTGAGTGCACTAATTTCATGCATAGGGCCTCTAGTATATTTATAAAAACTCAAACCAGAGGAAGCTATTCAACATAAAAGTGGGATATAAACCCTTGTATTACAATCACATATTGTTTCTGATGTCATTTACACTCTAAATATTCCTATATGATAGTTAAGAAACTTGGGGGAAAAAAATGTTGGCAGAAAGATCAAGAAACCTTCTTGAAGAATTAGAAATGAGATTCAGACCCTGAACTTCCAGAACAGTTACCACTTTCTGCAATTTCTAGTTTTGTAATCCTGGAAAAGTTATCTGGCTTCTCTAACCCTCAGTTTTCTAATACTTAAAAATAGGTTGAAACAAATAATCTCTTACTGAATTATTTCTTTTCTTGTAAAATATGTATTTTTTGTTGATTTCAGAGAGAGAAACATCATGAGGAGAAAGTATCATTGATCAGCTGCCTCCTGCACACCCCCACTGGGGGATTGAGCTCGCAATCCGGGCATGTGCCCTGATCAGTAATCGAACCATGACCTCCTAGTTCATTAGTCAATGTTCAACCACTGAGCCATGCAGGCTGGGCTCTCACTGAATTACTTTAAGGACTAAGATAAAACGTTAGGAAGCATCTAGGCACAATGCTGAATACAGACAATACTCATTACATGTTAAGTTAATTTTCTTTTGATATGTTATCATTTTATGCTAAAAACTTTTTATTGCCAATTCTTTTGTTAATGTTGTAAGCTACAGAAATAATAAATATTAGAGAATAAACAATTTTAACTTTCTGCCTAAAACATTAATTTAGGAAAGATTCTTTTTTATTCTGATCAATAAAAGCCAGAATTTTATGACTGGTTCCTGTGTCCAGATTTACACTACAAACTTAAAATTAAAATATTAGATTGAAATTTTATAACACATAACATATTCACCAGGGTAGATACCCAGAGTAGAGTTTTATTCTATAGCTTTTTAAAAAATTATTTTTTTATTACATATGCTAACAGATTTGTAAGTTACTTACCACTCTATATAAACACAAACTATTAATTATGCATTTCCCAGTAAAATTTATCTCATTGTAACTGAGACAAGTTTTACGGTTTTTATAAGGCGTTATTATCCTTTAAAAAGCATTTGTAATGAAAACAGATTAAGTACTTTGTAAAACAAACCAAAAAAATCCCTGAACGAGGATACTTACCTTTTGTTTTCATAGCTACATACTCATTCAAAATTGTTGTCAAGTTTTTTCCAAATAATGACTGAAAAGGAAAAGATCAAGCATTACCAAAACGACCAATAATTTCCTACCATGAAACATTTTGCTATATAAAAGTTAATAAAATATCTGGATTGCAGAGTAACTGATAAAGAAAGTATAAAGAGCAGATCATCTAAAATGAAAAGTCACTCAAATTAGGGGCTGCAAAAAATCTGCAGTTTATTTTTTCATTAGATTCCATATATTAGTGAAATAATATGGTATTTATCTTTCTCTGACTGGCTTATTTCACATCGCTCATCCATGCTTTTTTTATATAGCTGCAGAGTATTCCATTTTGTAAATATCCCATTGCTTTTTTATGCACTCATCTACTGATGGGCACTTGGGCTGCTTCCAGATCTTGGCTATCTATAATAATAAAAGTGTAATATGCTAATTAGACCAGACAGCTGAATGACCTTCCAGATGTCATTCCGGACCTCCTTTCAGACAAAGCTGCAGCAGCAGGGGCTGAGGCAGAGGCGGTTAGGGGCGATCAGGCAGGCCGGCAGAGTGGTTAGGGGCGATCAGGCAGGCAGACGAGCAGTTAGGGATGATCAGGCAGGCAGGTGAGCAGTTAGGAGTGATCAGGCTGGCAGGCAAGTGTTTAGGGGCAATCAGGCAGGCAGGTAGAGTGGTTAGGGGTGATCAGGCAGGCAGGTAGAGTGGTTAGGGGTGATCAGGCAGGTGAATGGTTAGGAGCCAGTGATCCCGGATTGCGAGAGGGTGTGGGCCAGGCTGAGGGACCCCTGTGCACAAATTTCGTGCACTGGGCCTCTAGTCCTATATAATAAAAGGCTAATATGCAAAATGACCGAATAGCAAAACAACCAGTCGCTACGACACACACTGACCACTTGGGGGCAGATGCTCAACGCAGGAGTTGCCCCCTGGTGGTCAGTGCGCTCCCACAGCGGAAGCACCGCTCAGCCAGAAGCCCGGCTCATAGCTGGCAAGTGCAGCAACGGTGGCAAGAGCCTCTCCCACCTCCGTGGCAGTGCTAAGGATGCCCAACTGCCAGATATCCCCCAAGGGCTGCCGGACTGCGAGAGGGTGCAGATCAGGCTGAGGGAAATCCCTAAAGGCATAAATTTCGTGCACTGGGCCTCTAGTCCTATCCTATCTAATAAAAGAGAAACATGGTAATTAGCCGTACCTCCGCTACCCTTCCCATTGGCTAATCAGGGCAATATGCAAATTAACTGCCAGCCAAGATGGCGGTTAACCGCCAACAAAGATGGCGGCTAATTTGCATACTGCAGGCAGGATGGGACAGCGCTATTCTGCCTGCCCTGCCACCATCCGGGCCTGCTATCTGTGACCCTGATGGCGGGTGACCCCTGTGCGACCTGACCGAGGGCCAGGCCCCCAACCGGCTCTCTCCCGGGAGATCCGGCATTGGCGGGGCGACTGCTGCCCGTCAGCCGCTGCGATCATGGAGCAGGAAAGGGCGGCCTGCAGCCAGCCCCCATGTGTGCCTGCCCGTGGGATCACTGCGGCAATCACGGAGCAGGAAAGGGGGCCTGCAGCCAGCCCCTGTGTGCGCCTGCTCCTGGGTCGCCGCTGCAATCCCTGAGCAGGAAAGAGCGGCCTCTAGCCAGCCCCAGTGTGAGCCTGCCCCTGGGTCGCCACGGCAATCCCTGAGCAGGAAAGGGCTGCCTCTAGCCAGCCCCCATGTGCGCCTGTGATCCCACAGCAGGAAAGGGGGTCTGCAGCCAGCCCCCATGTGCACCTGCCCGTGGGATCGCCCTGGAGATCATGGAGCAGGAAAGGGTGGCCTCTAGCCAGCCCCTGTGTGCGCCTGCCCCTGGGTCGCCGCAGCGATCACGGAGCAGGATAGGGCGGCCTGCAGCCAGGCCCCGTGTGTGCCTGTCCCTGGGTCGTCACTGCAATCCCACAGCAGGAAAGGGGGGCCTGCAGCCAGCCTCCGTGTGCGCCTGCCCGTGGGATCGCCCCAGCAATCACAGAGCAGGAAAGGGCAGCCTGCAGCCAGCCCCTGTGTGCACCTGCCCCTGAGTCACTGCTGCGATCCCCGAGCAGGAAAGAGCGGCCTCTAGCCAGCCCCCATGTGCGCCTGCCCGTGGGATCGCTGCGGAGATCAGAGCAGGAAAGGACGGCCTCTAGCCAGCCCCCATGTGCGCCTGCCCGTGGGATCACTGCGGCGATCATGGAGCAGGAAAGGGGGGCCTGCAGCCAGCCTCCGTGTGCGCACCTGCCTGCCCCTGGGTCGCCACAGTGATCACAGAGCAGGAAAGGGCGGCCTGCAGCCAGCCTCTGTGTGCGCCTGCCCCTGGGTCACCACTAGGATCCCGGAGCAGAAAAGAGCTGCCTCTAGCCAGCCCCCGTGTGCACCTGCCCATGGGATCGCCCCGGAGATCATGGAGCAGGAAAGGGCGGCCTCTAGCCAGCCCCCATGTGCGCCTGCCCCTGGGTCGCCACGGTGATCCCACAGCAGGAAAGGGCGGCCTGTAGCCAGCCCCTGTGTCGCAGCTGTGATCCCAGAGCAGGAAAGGGCGGCCTGCAGCCAGCCCCCGTGTGCACCTGCCTGCCCATGGGATCGCTCATGCAATCCCACAGCAGGAAAGGGCGCCCCACGCTGGCCACAGCTCAAGGGAGAGTACAAGATGCAGTGGAGGCCAGGAACCTGAGAGATCAACAGAGAGGGGCGCCTGCTCCAAGCCTCCAGGGTGTGACTGGGGGCAGGCCCCCAGCAGAGAGAGAGAGAGAGAGAGAGAGAGACACACACACACACACACACACACACACACACACACACACACACCCACACCGCCTACTCTGAGCTTCCAATGTGGCTGGGAGCAGACCACCAGTGGACACACACACACACACACACACGGCAACTGCTCGGAGCCTATGTGGCGGGGCTGGGGGCAGGCTCCAGCAGACACACACACACACACACACACACACACACACACAAACACACACACACGGGGACGCCTGCACCAAGCCTCTGCTGCCAGACTGTGGCCATCAGTAGGACATCCACTGAGGGCTCCCGGACTGAGGGGCAGGCTTGGCTGAGGAAATCCCATCCCCCAGTGCACGAATTTCGTGCACCGGGCCTCTAGTATAATAATAAAAGCCTAATATGCTGCCCTGGCCGGTTTGGCTCAGTGGATAGAGCATCGGTCTGCGGACTCAAGGGTCCCAGGTTCAATTCCGGTCAAGGGCATGTACCTTGGTTGCAGGCACTTCCCCAGTAGGGGGTGTGCAGGAGGCAGCTGATCAATGTTTCTCTCTCATCGATGTTTCTGACTCTCTATTCTCTTTCCCTTCCTCTCTATAAAAAATCAAAAATGAGAGAAAAGCCTAATATGCTAAGTGTCCAGTCGATTGGTTGGCCGTTCAACCAATCAAAGCTTAATATGCTAATGATATGCTAAGGCCACTCAACCCCTCGCTATCACGTGCACTGACCACCAGGAAGCAGAAGCTCCAAAAAAAAGTCCAGAGTAAGTGGAAGAACATAATAAAGATGAGAGGAGAAATAGTAGTAGACTAAAAGAACAATAAAAAAATCAATGAAACCACAAACTGGTTCTTTGAAAGGATAAACCAAACTGATAAACCGTAAGCCAGACTCTTCAAGAAACAAATAGAGAGGACACAAATAAATAAAATCGAAACAAAAGTGGAGAAGTAACCACTGACACCAGAGAAACACAAAGGACTGTAAGAAAATACAATGAACAACTATATGCCAACAAGCTGGACAATGTGGATGAAATAGACAAATTCTTAGAAAAATGTAATGTCCCAAAACTGAATCAGGAGGAATCAGTAAACCTGAATTGGCCAAGAACAACTGATGAAATAGAAGCAGTAATCAAAAAACTCCCAACAAACAAAAGCCCAGGTCTGGATGACTTCACAGGGGAATTTTACCAAACATGCAAAGAAGTACTAACACCTATACTCCTCAAACTATTTCAGAGAATCCAAGAGGAAGGAACACTTCCAAACTCTTTTTATGAGGTCAGCATTATTCTAATTCCAAAATCAGATGAAGACATTACAAAGAAAGAATTGCAGGCCAATATCCTTGATGAACATAGATGCTAAAATTCTCAACAAATTAGCAAATCGCATCGATTGGTTGCCTCCCGAATGTGCTCTAACTTGAGGATTGAACCTGCCACTTTTTGGTGTATGTGACAAAACTCCAACCCACTGAACAATACAAGCCAGGGCAGCCTGTGGAGATTTGATTGTAATGAATCTATAGATCAAATGGGGAGAATTGACAACATGCTTTCCAATCCATGAACACAGTATATGTCTCCTTTTATTCAAGTTTTTATTTCTTTCATGTAGATTTTAGAATACAGATTCTATATACTTTTGTTAGATTTATTACTTAAGTATATTATTTTCCTTTGTTTCTATTGTAAATTTTGTTTTAAAAACATTCAATTTCCTGAAATACATTCATAGATACAGAGAAAAGATTGATGGATTGCAATGGGGGAGTCGGTGAAAAAGTTGAAGAGATTATAGTCAATAATATTGAATAACTATGTATGGTGCCAGATGAGTACTGAAAATACTGGGGGCAACACTTTGTAAAGTATGTAATCATCTAATCACTATGCTACACATCCAAAACTAACACAAAAAAATACTGAATGTAAACTGTAACTGAAAAATAAAATTCAGTTTTTAATGGTTTATCTATACATATAAAAGCCGAAGCGACTGAACAACCTGTCACTATGAAGCACACTGACCTCCGGGGGCAGACGCTCAATGCAGGAGCTGCTCCCTGGTGCTCAGTGAGCTCCCACAGTGAGAGCACTGCTCAGCTGATGGATGGGCACCAGATGTAGGGCTCATGGCTGGCCGCCGCAGCCCAGAAACCGCAGCGAGCCCACCGAGCAGCGGCAGTGGCAGGTGCAGCGGGGCCAGGATGAGCAGAGCAGCAGGCAGGAGCGGCAGGCGGCCTTGGACTGCTGGTTTTAGCCTGATCCCCGCAGGCTACACTGAGGGACTCCACCAGTGCACGAATTGCGTACCAGGCCTCTAGTTATGGTTATAAAGAAATATGATGAACTTTTGTGTATTTTGCATCCTGTGACCTTACTAAACTCTAGCACAGTGGTCACCAACCTTTTGGACCTCAAGGATCACTAATGGTCCGCGGACCACTGGTTGGCGACCACTGCTCTAGCAGGTTTGCAGATTTACATTTCCTCCAAAGATAAACATGTTGTGACAAATGAAATGAATAAAAGAAGCTATGTTTATAATAAAATGACAAAATATCATCTCAAATAATGTAGTTCCAGAATATATCCATTCAATACCAAATGACGCTCTGTTGGTCTAGTGGTGACAAGAAGATATCAAAATACCTGTTTTATATTGGTCTGAAGCAAGCAACAAAATAGAAAAGGATGGGCTGTTATAAAATACCACAGACCTGGTGGCTTAAATAGCATTTACTTCTCACTGTTGTTGAAGCTGAAAAGTCTAAGAACAAAGTGATGGGTGATTTGGTTCCTGGTGAGAACCAACTTACTGGTTTGTTGACATCTGCCCTCTTGTTGTGTGCACATGGAAAGATCTCTCCCTTTATACTTCTCATAAAGGCACTAATCTCATTAGGAGGGTCCCAACCTCATGATCTAATCTACACTTAATTACTTCCCAAAGGTCCTATACCCAAATACCACCACACTGGGGGTTAGGGTCTCAACATAATGAATTTTGAAGGGGCATAAATATTCAATCCATAATAGGAAGGAAACAAGTACAGTTAAACCTTGGTTTTCGAATGTCTCCCATCTTGAACAATTCAGTTCTAGACCAAGTTGTTCAGGGGAAAAATGTGTCCATTTTAACCTTCAGTTCTCAACCTGACAACCCTTTCATTATGATACATCAGCTTGACAAAAAGTGTCTCTTAGATTGCACAAAGGAGAGAATAGGCCAGTATGAGTCAGTTTATAGCTATCCTGCCTTGCTAACCTGAGGAAATTGTGCTGTGAATATGTGTTTTCTTTCTGCTTTTGTTGCTGGCAGAAATGGACAATTAGCACAATTTTAAAACACAAAGAGGCCATCAAGAGTGCTAATGTTGCTAAGAGCATGAAAGAAACAATGATCACAGGCAAGAGAAGAGATAAAAAAAAACTGCTGTTGGTTTGGATAAACCAAAAGCATTTTGGAGGCAGTGATATGTGAAAAAGCGAAGATGCTGCACTCCTGGAATGAGTGCTGAAAGGGATTTAAGGCTAGTAGGAAGGAGGTGGTTCAATAAATTTAATAAGTGTTTATAGATTAAATAATACATTAGACATGTACTGTATATAAGAAAGGTTAAAACAGGGAATCATTTGGGGGTCTGAAACAAATGAATCAATTTACATTATTTCTAATTAGAAAATATGATTCCATTTTTTGAACAAATCACTTCTTGCACAGCCTTCCAGAATAAATTAAGTTATGAAAGGGGGCAGAAATAGGATGTTGGGGAACTAGCCAGTATTGTAAGAAATATTAATCATGCTGTTAACCATGACTGTTTTATTCTGATTAAAGAAGGCACATTCTATGCTGGCTAGAGCTGACCTAGAGATGCAGCCCTTCTTCCCCATTTGGGGCTGCCTATTATTATGGAAAAATTAACAAAGATTTGTCACAGAAACCAAAATCACCAGCCCTTTGAAGATCCCCAGCTCTTTTTGCATACCGTCAGGCCATTGCAAATCTCCAGTCTGCTTACCTATTAATTTGGTACATGTAACCCCAGCCCTTGCATATCACTAAGCCCATTGAAGATCCCCAGTTCTTTTGCATATCTGTAAACTGCCCTTTTGCCTACTTTTCCTTTATACTTATGCCTATATAAGCAGCTGGCTTATGGTAGGCTGGAGAGCCGATTTTTGTGGATAACCTGCTGCTCTCCCATATGGCCGGCCTGCAGTGTTGGAATAAATGCTCATATATGATTCAACCCTGTCTCTGCTTAATTGGCTCGAATAATGACAGGTAGCATAGACCCATTGTTTGTCCAGTAACAGTTAGAAAACTGAGGTTCCACTCTAAGCCTCAGACAATCTGTAGTGAATATAATTAGAAATGAAGGTATCAATTTGAAACTGATTTTCAAAGGCAAAGTTGTAATTCATTTACCAGCTTTGGCATAAATGTGTGAAAGAAGAGCTGGCATGCTTTGGGCTTTTTTCAATTACGCATGAATACAAACTATCAAGTTTCTGCCAATTTTGATTTTGAGGATGAGCTGATTTTAAGATTGTGTGTATAATCTCTTGTGTTGGTCAATGATGAAATATTTCCATTAAAAAAGAAATCACTTACCAGTAAACAGGCTGGGATAAAACCTTCATCTGTACAGTGTTCTGCATATTCTTTTAAATGTGAACTTTCCAAAATGAAAGTCTGGCAGGTAGAAGTGAGGTTTTCCTGTTGTAAGTAACCTAAGTGAAAAATAAAAGTTTAGGTAATTATAGTCAATTCTGCACTTTTAAGAAAACTGCTGTTAAAAATGTTAGAGCCCCCTATTAGGCACATATACATAAATACATACACACACAGACACACAACCTAGAGGAGGTTCATATCACAAATGGAATGTGCTGGGACTCTACAGCCTTGCTCAGAAACAGCAGTTTGTGCTACCATAAAGTAAAATTCGTAAAATACATGGCTGTTTAATGGGGAAAACTCTAGATAAACTAGAAAAATAAGGTGTTTAATAAAGTGTAATGACTGCACAGTAATGCCTGCAGAAGAATCAATAAAGTTATAAATAACTAACATAAAGAAATAATATTTTTCTGTACCATAATCTCCATATTTTAGATAAGGTATGTGGTAAAACAGTTGCAATCAATAAAAGCTACAGGAACTATCAACAAGACCACCCCCTACTGGATTTATGACTTAAAATCTGCAGAATCCCTGCTGGGTCCAACATGGGGGCTAATTTTACCTAAGGGTAACCTCTAGCATCATTATACACTCACTAGAGGCCCGGTGCATGAAAATTCATGCACTCGGGGGCTGGGGGTGGGGTGGGGGGGAGTCCCTCAGCCCAGCCTGTTCACTCTCTCAGTCTGGGACCCCTCGGGTGATGTCCACCTGCTAACTTAGGCCCACTCTCCAGGGGATCGGGAATAAGCTGGCAGTCAGACATAACCACTGGCAGCCCGGGAGCCCTAGGGGGGGACGTCTGACTGTGGCTTAGGCCCGCTCCCCTAAGCCGCAGTCAGACATCCTTAGCACTGCTGAGGAGGCAGGAGAGGCTCCTGCCACCACCACTGTGCTCACAGCCATCAGCCTGCTTTGTGGCTGAGCGGAGCTCCCCATTTGGGAGTGCACTGACCACCAGGGGGCAGCTCCTACATTGAGTGTCTGCCCCCTGGTGGTCAGTGCACGTTATAGTGACCAGTGGTTCCCCCTTTAGGATCAATTTGCATATTACACTTTTACTATATAGGACTAGAGGCCTGGTGCATGAAATTCATGCATGTGGCAGGGGGGGGGGTGGGGGGGGTGGGGTGGTGGTAGTGTCCCTCAGCCCCGGCTGCGCCCCCTTGCAATCCAGGACCCCTTAGGTAGAGTCTCTAGGTCTGGCCGGCGATCAGGGCCTATTGGGGTTTTCTTTTCCCTGGCTGCCAGCAGCTGGCCCTGTCCCGCCACTGCACTGCTTGCCATCTGTGCGGCACTGTCCCCCCCAACCCCTGCCACTGGTCACCTCCCTCTGAGGGCGACATGAGTGGGGTGCAATCGCTTGGCTGGCCTGGACCTCCCTCTGCGGGGTGATCGATAGCGCAGCACAGGGAGGCCCTGCCCACCTGCTGCAGCACCGCCGGCCAGGTAGCCTGGGCCTCCCACTGCGGGACAATCTATCACAGAGCCCCCTCATCGATTGCCCCACAGAGGGTGGCTTGGGTTTCCCTCTGCGGGGCGATCGTGGGGCGATGTGGGACCCCCCGACCAATCGCATTGTACCTGCCTGGCCTGGCTCAGTGCGTGTCATAGCATGGTCGTCTGGACAGTCATTCTGCTGCTCGGTCATTCAGTCAATTTGCATATTATGCTTTTATCATTATAAATTGTAATACATCAGCATGCTAAACCACACATCATGCCTCCATTATCTGAAACGGAAAGCCCATATACGGATACAATATGTCCACTGGAGCTCCTCTGAAAAGTCTCCATCCCTTTCCTGGGAAGATCCTGAATATTTCTCCCCCTCAGAGAATACCGTACTTCCGATTAAATGAACCTCAATAAAGAAAGCAAATTTTTCTAAAGGGTACTGCTCTATCTATGGAGTAGCCTATTCTTTATCTCACTGCTTCACCAATAAACTTACTTTCACTTTAAACTCTATGCTGGCTCATTTTTAATTCTATCCTGTCCAAAGCCAAGAACCCACAGTGAGTCACAGACCCTATGTCCCCAACCCCGGAATGCATACATCATCTTGACTAGGTCAGTAGATGGTATAAAGTAACATACTAAATTATGAAAAAATCTACGTTCTCCAATGTTGCTATTTACTTGTAAACTTCAACATTTGTCTAATGCAGTGGTTTTCAACCTTCCTAATGCCGTGACCCTTTAATGCAGTTCCTCATGTTGTGGTGACCCCCAACCATAAAATTATTTTCATTGCTACTTCGTAACTGTAATTTTGCTACTGTTATGAATCGTCATGTAAATATCTGATATGCAGGATGTATTTTCATTGTTACAAATTGAACATAATTAAAGCATAGTGATTAATCACAAAAATATGTAATTAAATATGTGTTTTCCGATGGTCTTAGGCGACCCCTGTGAAAGGGTCGTTTGACCCCCAGGTTGAGAACCGCTGGTCTAATTGTTTAAGAAAAAAATGGAACAAAATAACTAATTTGTCATGCAAGGTAAGAAAGGCACCCTGTTTTTCTTTTTTGCCCCTTGAAAATCAAAGCATTAATTATTTCAACAAATAGCACACATAACTGACATTCACAGAACAGTATTATGAACCAGTGTTTGGTAGTTTTACACATATGAATAGTTTATCAGTCCCGACTAGCAGCCTATCCTTGTTCTGTTGTTTCTTAGAATTACTAAGGTGTAACTAAACTAAGCACTAAAAATAATATAGTACAAAAGGAACACTGAAGACCAGGAAACATGCTTCTTATTCTATTGTTAAAATAAACATTGGTATTTCAGGGGGAAAAATCACCTAAATCCTTGAGGACTCAAGATGATTCATCTATAAGGCATCAATCACACTTGCCTTGACTTGTGGATCAAATCTGGTTAAATCACTCTTTTGTATAAAGCCCTTCAATCACTTCCCATGGCTTTCATTTTAAACCTCTACATTCTGAGTGGTTTCATTAAGATTCGTGGGCTGAGAACCTCAAGAAAATCCCCTCAACCATAAAAGCATATGAGAACAATGGCACAAAATATCAAAATCAACTTTTACAGAACTCTCAAAAACAATCAGTGTTGTAAAAATCTGGGAGCATTTATTTTTTTAAATGGCTAAATGTTACTAAGTATAGTGAACATTGTGGCATTTTAACTTGCTCTATTTCTATACCCATTTCCCCAGCTTAGTAGTATACTTGAAAATAAACAAGCTGCCATCATTGTGAAAACCATCAGCCTAGCAGTCAGTGAAGCAAGTTTTCCAAAGCCCCATTCCCAGAAACTGCCATGATTTGACCTGTGTGACAACTCCCTGTAAACCCAACTTGTACAGCTTGTCTTTGAATTGAATCAGTGCTCATTCAGTGCAAACAATCTTCCCCTTGGGGGTGTTTGCTTAAAATAGCCAGAAGGAACTGTTTAACACCACAGCTGCCTGTGACATAGAAGAAGGCTGGGACAAACAATAAGCTAAACAAAACACCATAAAACAGAAAAGATGGAGAGAAGTCCTGAGAGCAGCAGTTCTCAACCTGTGGGTTGCGACCCCTTTGGAGGGGAGGGGTCGAATGACCCTTTCACAGGGGTCACCTAAGACCATCGGAAAACACATATTTAATTACATATTGGCATTAAACACATATTTAATGCCAAATCAAAGAAAATAAACTACAAAAAATATAGACTTTACAACAAAATTCGCTCAGGGAACTAAACAAACAAGTGCTAAAACAACAATAATGAGCAATAAACATAGGGGAGGGAGAAAATTTTGATTACAATTGTCACATTACTTAAAGTGGCCAATTTTTACCAAAAAATTTTTATCCATCGGGGAAAATAAGAAAATATGGCTCATCTATGCCGGGGGGGGGGGGGGGGGGGGGGGCGCACAGGTGGGTGCAGGTAATAGACTCTACCGTTAAGCCAGCCACGACACTGGACTTAATACTTTATTTATTTATTTATTTATTTACTTACTTATTTGTTAATCTTCATTCAAGGATATTTTTCCCACTGAAATTTTAGAGTGGGGGTGGGGGTGGGGGGGGGGAGAGAGAGAGAGACAGACAGACAGACAGACAGACATTGACTGGCTGCCTTCCTGCATGGCTGGGGCCCGGGATGGAACATGCAACCGAGGTATGTGCCTCTGACCAGTAATTGAAACCAAAACCCTTTAGTCTGCAGGCCTGATGCTCTAATCACTAAGCAAAACCAACCAGGGCTAGACTTAAGACTTTAAATCAGTTATTTAAAATAACTTTGGAGAACGAAAAAAACCAGGATTAAATATCTAATGGAAATTATAAAAATGTCTCATCAAAAAGAAATAAAGGGTAGAAATTTTAAGAAAAAACAAGTAGCAATTCTAGAAGTGAAAAGTATAACTGAAATGAAATATTTACTAGAAGGGGCTCAACAGCAGATTTGAGAAGGCAGGTGAAAGAATCAGTAAACTTTAACAGGGACAAATGAGATCATCCAGTATGAGGAACAGACATAAGAAAAGACTAATGAAAAGGGAACAGTCTCTGAGAGACCTATGGGAGATAGTAAATTGAAGTCCCAGAAGGAAAGCACAGCAAGAATATGTGAAGCAGCAGTACCTGAGAACATCCAAAATTTTATGAAACACATTAATCTACTTATACAGGAAGCTCAACAAACTGCAAGTAGGATAACTCAAGAGAGATCCAAACCAAGACACAATCATAATTAAACTGTCAAAAAACAAAGAAAATTTTGAAAGTAGAAAGAGAAGCAGTTCATCACATATAAGGGATCCTCAATAAGATTAACAGCTAATTTTTTTCATTAGATACCACAAAGGCCAGATGTAGTGAGATGACATATTCAAAGTGCTGACAGAAAAATAGTCAACCAAGAATCTAGCAAAACTCCTTCAAAATAAAGAAATTAAGATACCTCCAGACTAAAAAACAACAATAGAGAATTTCTCGCTATCAGACTTGCCCTATAAATAATATTAAAGGGCTATGGCTAGGTAGGGTTGATTAGAGCATTGCCCTGATATGCCAAGGTTGCTAGTTCAATCCCCCTTCGGGGAACATACAAGAATCAACCAAAGAATGCATAAGTGAAACAACAAATTGATGTTTCTCTCTCACTAAAATCAATTCTTTTTTTAAAAAAAAGGAGAGAAAGAAATATTAAAGGAACTTAGTCCTTCAGGCTAAAATAAAATGACACTAGACAGTAAATCAAATTCACATTAAAAAATAACGAATACTGTCAAGATAACTACATAGGTAAATATAAAAGGGTAAAAATGATTTTTTGTAAATTTTTTCTCCTCTGCTTTAAAAGATAACTGCATACAGCAATAATTACACATCGGTTTCAATGGACATACAATATATAAAGAGGTAACTTATATCACCCTAACAGCAAAAAGGCGTGAGAAGAAAATGGCATCATATAGGAGCAAAGTTTGTTTGCTTGGTTATTTATTTATTGAGGGTGATATTGGTTAATAAAATTATATAGGTTTTAGGTATACAATTCTATAATACAACATTTTCATATTGTATTGTGTTTACCACCTCAAGTCAAGCCTCCTTACATCAAGCAAAGTTTTTATAATAGTATTGAAATCAAGCTGGTTCTAATCAAGAAAAGATTGCTTTTGGTTTAAATTAATTTTAATCTCTAAACAACCACTATAAAAATAACTCAAGAGATTTAAGATGGCAGCCAGCAGGACAGCATGAGGGAGAGAGTGTGAGGGAGTGTGAGGGAGTGTGTGACGTGTGTGTGTGTGTGTGTGTGTGTGTGTGTGACAGTTAGATCCTGCAGGATTCTCGGGGGCTGGCAGACCGGGCTCTCCTGGATGGGGAGCCCCTGCTACCGCTGCTGGGGCATCCTAGCCCTGGCTCAGAAACCACTCAGTCTTCAAGGGAGAGCTGGGTGACTAGGAGCCCAGCCTCACCACCACCCAGACTGGCCTTGGACATCGTCCCAGACCGTGGAGATACTCAGGCCAAAGAGCTGCTACCTTATCTGCAGACCTGCAGTCCCCACCTCCCTGGCTGATGACTCCGGTGAGTCCCAGAGTGCGCGGCCCTCCTGCCAAGCCCGCTGCTTCAGCTGCAGATCCTGAGCTACCAGCGCCTTGGCTCCTGGACCTCTCGGTAAGCCTCGGAATGCACGCTTCTCCTGCCAAACCCACACTGCTTCAGCAGCAGCCTCCAGGACGCCTGCCTCCCCGGACACAGGTTCCAGGATCTCTGCAGGGATTCACAGAGTGACTCCACCTGGGTAACAGTCACACCACCATTAGCCAGAGTCGCGCTACCTCAGTCGCCAGCCCTGGGATCCCCGCAACCCTGCCGTGGGCTCTGGGACCCCACAGTTAGATGCACGCCAATGAGACCTCAGGCAACCCCTTTCACAAGCACATCCACAATAGCTTTCACGATGAGGCCGGGGTGTGTCACATTGTTGAACAACCTGTAAGGAGACTACATCCATGAATGAGAAACTAACATTTAAGACCCAATTACATCAGGAGAATCCAAATAACTCAAGTAGAGGACTCCTCTAGAACACACAGCTCAGGATATTTGAAAGACCAATTACCTAGGACTACCGCCTCCACTCCCAAAGAACAATAAAAACAAAACAAAACAAATGTGGATGGCACAGCAGCTGGATCTAAGACATAAAAACATACATAACGGCACAGCAAAAATGGGGAGACAAAGAAACAACCCCAAAGGGAAAGGAGAAATCACCAGAAAAGGAACTAAATGAAATGGAAGCAATTAATTTGTCAGAGAAGGAATTCAGAGTAATGGCTATAAGGATGCTCAAACGTCTGGATGACAAATACATACCTTTCAATAAGATTCTAAAGGAGCTGAATGAGAGTTTCACCAACATGAATAAGAATCAAGAGGAAATGAAGAATGACATCCTATATAATAAAAGCCTAATATGCTAAGTGTCCAGTCAAGCAATCAAAGTGTAATATGCTAATGATATGCTAAGGCTGCTCAACCGCTCACTATGACGTGCACTAACCACCAAGGGCAGACGCTCTGACTGGTAGGTCTGCTTGCTGCTGGGGTCCAGCCAATCGGGACTGAGCGAGACAGGCTGGACACGCCCTGGAGCCCTCCTGCAGTCCCTCCCTGGCTGGCCAACCTCCCACGTCCTTCCCAGCCGCGATTGTGCACCGGTAGGATCCTTTGGGTTGGCCTGTGCCCTCCCGCAACTGGGACACCTTGGGGGATGCTGGAGAGCCAGTTTCAGTCGGGCGGCAGAACAACTAGTCACTATAATGCATACATGACCACCAGGGGGCAGACGCTCAATGCAGGAGCTGCCC
>NW_005871539.1:526724-527922 GCF_000147115.1 Myotis lucifugus
GACTGTGAGAGGGCGCAGCCAGCTGAGGACACCCCAAGTACACGAATTTCATCCACCAGGCTTCTAGTAGCTGCAATAAAAAAAAAATGTTTCAACAGTAGACTAGAAGAGCTGAGACCAAATCAGTGAGGCAAACAAAAATGGGAAAAAAAAGCTGAGGCAGCAATGCTTATATTTGACAAAATAGACCTCAAAGTGAAGGCCATAACAAGAAATAAGGAAGGCCACTTCATAATACCAAAGGGATGGATACAACAAGAGGATAAACAATGGTAAACATATACACACCCAATAAAGGAGCATCCAAATACATAAAAAAGTTCTGGAAGATATTAAGGGAGAGATCGACAGCAACACAATAGTAGGGAACTTTAATACTCTATTGATGTCACTGGATAAATCCTCAAGACAAAAAACCAGCAAAGAAACAGCAATCCTAAATGAGTCACTTGATCAGATAGAACTAATTGATATCTTCAGAACATTTCACTCCAAAGCTACAGAATATACATTCTTCTCAAGTGCACATGGAACATTTTCAAAGATAGACCACATGCTAGGACATAGGCTAACTCTCTAAAAATTCTAGGAGATTGAAATCATATCAAGCATCTTCTCATATCACAATGGCATGAAATTAGAAATCAACTACAATAAATACAATCACAAACAATCAAACATATGGAAACTAAATAGCATATTATTAAACAATGAATGGGTTTCCAAAGAGATCAAAGAAGAAATAAAAAGCATCCTGGAAAAAAATGACAATGAAAGCACAACAACCCAAAATCTATGGGACAGGGATGCTTACATTCACCACTCCTGTTCAACATAGTACTAGAAGTGCTAGCTGTAGTGATCAGACAAGAAGAAATAAAAACATCCAAATTAAAAAGGAGTAAGTAAAACTTTCACTATTCGCAGAAGACATGATACTGTACATAGAAAACCCTAAAGACTCCACAAAAAAAACTACTAAATTTAATAAGGGAATTTGGCAATGTAGTAGGATATAAAATTAATACCCAGAAATCTATGGCATTTTTATACACCAATAATGAATGCTCAGAAAGGGAAACCAAACAATCTCATTTACCATTGCAACAAAAAAGTTTAGATACTTAGGAATAAACCCAACCAAGGAGGTTAAAACCCCAGTACTTGGAAAACTACAGGATAGTGAAAAAAGAGAGAG
>NW_005871539.1:528564-579182 GCF_000147115.1 Myotis lucifugus
ATCAACTTACACCATACACAAAAAAAAACCCTCAAAATGGATAAAAGACTTAAATGTAAGACGTGAAACCATAAAAACCCTAGAAGAATCCATAGGCAGCAAAATAGCAGGCACCTCTTGTAGCAGTATCTTTAAGGATACATCTCATAGGACAGTGATGGCGAACCTTTTGAGCTCGGCGTGTCAGCATTTTGAAAAACCCTAACTTAACGCTGGTGCCGTGTCACATATAGAAATTTTTTGATATTTGCAACCATAGTAAAACAAAGACTTATATTTTTTGATATTTATCTAATATACTTAAATGCCATTTAACAAAGAAAAATCAACCAAAAAAAATGAGTTCGCGTGTCACCTCTGACACGCGTGTCATAGGTTCGCCATCACTGTCCTAGGACAATGGAAACTAAGGAGAATATAAACAAATGGGACATCAAAATAAAAAGCTTCTGCACAGCAAAAGAAACCAACAAAATAACAAGAGAGCCCACTGCATATATAGTGGGATGATAAAAATGGTACAAGCACTTCGGAAAATCACTTGGTAAGTTCTTAAAAATATTAAACATAGAATCCAATATAATTAAAGCCTAATATGCTAAGTGTCTGGTCATCGGTTCAACCAATCAAAGCGTAATATGCTAATGATATGTTAAGGCTGTTCAACTGCTCACTATGACATGTATTGATCACCAGGGGACAGACAGTTGACCAGTCGCTATGACATCCACTGACCACCATGGGGCAGACAGTCGAGACCAGTCTACCAGTCACTATGACATGCACTGACCACCAGGGGGAAGACCCTCCAACTGGTAGGTTAGCTTGCTGCTGGGGTCTGGCCAATTGGGACTGAGTGAGATGGGCCAGACATGCCCTGGAGCTCTCCCACAGTCCCTCCTTGGCTGGCCAACCTCCTGCGTCCCTCCCTGGCACCGGTGGGGTCCCTCGGCCTGGCTTGCACCCTCTCACTATCTGGGACCCTTGGGGGATGTTGGAGAGCCGGTTTTGGCCCAATCCCACTTAACGCAGAAGCTGCACCCTGGTGCTCCCACAGAGGGAGTGCCACTCAGCCAGAAGCTGGGCTCACAGCTGGCGAGCACAATGGCAGTGGTGGGAGCCTCTTCCGCCTCCACGGCAGACGGACATTCCCTGAGGGCTCCTGGACTGCGAGAGGGCGCAGGCGAGATTGAGGGACTCCCCACCACCAAGTGCATGAATTTCATGCACCGGGCCTTTAGTTACCATATAAGCAAGCAAGTCCAATCTAAGAGCATTAAAATCATATGTTCAAATAAAACTTGTACATGAATGTTCATAACAGCATCCTATATAATAAAAGGGTAATATGCAAATTGACCCTAACAGCAGAACGACTGGGAATGACTGGTCACTATGACACACACTGACCACCATGGGGCTGACGCTCCATGCAGGAGCTGCCCCCTGGTGGTCAGTGCGCTCCCACAGGGGGAGCTCTGCTCAGCCAGAAGCCAGGCTGATGGCTGCCAGGACAGTGGTGGTGGTGGGAGCCTCTCCTGCCTCCTCAGCAACGCTAAGGATGTCCGACTGCAGCTTAGGCCTGCTCCCCGCTGGCGAGTGGACATCCCCCGAGGGCTCCTGGGCTGCCAGAGGGATGTCTGACTGCCAACTTAGTCCTGATCCCCCTGGGAGCGGGCCTAAGCCAGCAGGTGGACATGCCCCGAGGGGTCCCAGACTGGGAGAGGGCACAGGCTGGGCTGATAGACCCCCCGAGTGCAGAAATTTTGGTGCATTGGGCCTCTAGTTTTTCATAATAGCCAAAAAAGTAGAAATGTCCATCAGTGAATGGAAAAACAAAATAGGATATATCCATACAATGGAACATTATTCAGGCACAAAAAGAAATTAAGTACATATATATGTCATAACATGGATAAATCTTGAAAACATTAAGTTCAAGAAGTCAGGCAGAAAAGTTCACATATTGTATAATCCCATTTACATGAAATTTCCAGAATAGGTAAATCCCATAGAGACAGAGTAGATTAGTGGTTGCCAGAGGATAGTGGAAGGGGACAATTGGGTGTGACTATTAACAGGCATGGGGTTTCTTTTGGGGTGATAGAAATGTTCTGGAATTAAGATAGTGGTGATGGCTGCATAAAAATGTGAATATACTAAAAATAACTACATTTTGCACTTTGTGGTATGTGCATTATACTTCAATAAAAAAATATAATCCTAACTTTTTAACATGTCATATGAGATTCTGTTTTGCATCATAATTTCCTTTTTAGCCCTATATCTTGTTATTCCATCTCTTCCAGCCAAACTGGTCTTTCAATTCTGCAAATAAACAAATGATGTTATTCCAAGGCCACTATATACTTTATTCACTTTGGTTGAACAGCTTTATCTTTTCCTAGTGTAGGTAATTCCTATTCATCCTTCAGGTGTAGTGTAACTATCATTTCCTCAGAGAATTTTTTTTTTCAACCCTGTCATTATGTACCACACTCCTATGACCAGGTACTAGATTCCCTTATACTTGCCTTTGTAAGTATACTTACTAGTATCTCAGTGCTGGTATAATAAGTATTTAAGTACTAAGTCCTCACTTAACATTGACAATAGGTTCTCTGTGATTTTAAGCAAAACAATGTATAATAAAACTAATTTTACTATAGGCTAATTGATATAAACAAAAATTAAGTTAATGATCTGGCATCCCATCAATGTTATAATGGAAAAACATTGAAACGAGTTATTCAAAGATCTGTTGTACTAAAGCAATTATTCCTAAGGTTCATTCTAATTTGAAAATTATAAGGTCCTATTCTTTCCCCCTGAAACTATATATTGAACCAGGCCCGACAATTAAAAAACAAACAAATCAGTGGGCCTACAAAGTCATTATATATGATCATTATAAAAATAAAAAGGAAATTATCACCTCATTTTAGGAAATGTCCTAGCTGGGATGTGGGAACCAACACACCACTTCGTACTTATAGTTGATTAATCAGTTTTCCAATCTCTTGCTAACTAATGCTATAGGGAGAAACAAACATACAACTAAAACACCAAAGACTTTGTCCTCTGGAATATGGGAAAGCATTTAGAAACCAGATAGCATATAGAAACCTTTTTTAAAAATCTCAGATACTACTACTCTATATCCCCATCACTGAAGAGGTGAAATCATCTGACATGTGAAATTAGATGGATCAAAGATAAATTGCTATTTTCCTTGTGTTTTTTTTTTATTTTTCACAAATAACTCAATATAAAACCCTATAAAAATATAGCCAGTTGAAAATAATTGTTTTTAAAATGGTTCGCTTTCTGACAGTTATATTATTTGGAATAATTAAGTCAGATGCTACTAGGATTTCATTAATATAGAAATTTAAAATATGTACAACCCACTAGAGTCACCCTGAAATCAGGGCAGTTGGAGTTTTTCTTTTTTAAATATATTTTATTGATTTTTTTACAGAAAGGAAGGGAGAGAGATAGAGAGTTAGAAACACTGATGAGAGAGAAACATCGATCAGCTGCCTCTTGCACCCCCCCCCCCCCCCACAATGGAGATGTGCCTGCAACCAGTACATGCCCTTCACTGGAATCGAACCCGGGACCATTCAGTCCGCAGGCCAACACTCTATCCACTGAGCCAAACCAGTCAGGGTTGGAGTTTTTCTTTATGTGCTTCAAGATTCAAATTGAAAACCCCAAATAAATAGTTTCTTTTCATGGTGTAGAGTTTCCAAAGTACTAACCACCTCAGATGTTTTCATAACCACTTGGGAGTTGTAACAGGTGGTGGTATGAAATCTAATTCCTTAAAGTAGATTTGATTTTCTCTAGACCAAGCATTCTCAAAAAGAATGACATAGCCCCAAGCTGTTGAAAATTGGTATCGGGAAGAGAGTGGAACTAAGAAAATATTCTTTAATGCTTATTTACAGAAATACACGCAATATATAAGCAATATATTTGAGGCATTAAAATTTCACGAGGGCAGGCAATTAGGAAAAAAAACTCTAAAAATATTCCTTAAGGCTGCAATCATGAAACAAAAGTTGAGAATACTTCCCTGGATGGAATGTAGTAATATACAGTTAACCCTTCTCAGAAAATATGGTTATTTGTGCTAGCATACGCTGGGAAAGGAGTCATGGCAGATCATATAGTTTATAGTCTGTCATAAGACATTACACTTTTGTATAGTATACACTTGAGAAAAGGCTGTTAAAAGGCTAGATTACTTCTATAACAAGTGTTCATGTCCCACTTTGGGCAAGCTAGAGTTTCCATTTTAGATTACACTTGGTATATTTAGCTTTACTTTTGTCCTAGAAGTTATAAAATAATGTGGTAAATAGTTGACTACATTCATGTTAATTTATCATTTTATATATATGTATATATGTGTGTATATATACACACATATATATGCACATTTACTAATATATGATTATATGTATGTGTGTGTATATATATATACAAATATATATATATACACACACATATATACATACACACATATGTTAACTAGTTATTTGCTTACAAAAAAGCTTAACTGAGAATTGTAAGCAATTCTCAATCATAATAATAGGGAAAATTTTAGGTACAAATTATTCTAAATCTCAAATGTCACAGTAAAAATACAAACTACACCAATGATCTCTTATTATAATAACAATACAATTACTCTTCAACTAAAATTAGCTATTAATTATTGTTTCTCCTTATTTCTAAAGGTAACTTTAGAATAAAATAACTATCTTTTGTATAGACTTAGTGGCAAAGATATTCAAATAACTAAGGAAGTATGCCTGAACTTCCTTTTTTCCTAATACAATACCTATTATCTTCTGCCTGCTTTTCAGTGGAGGTAGTAATAAGCAACAAAATATACTGAAGGAGAAACATAACTGAAAAAGGAAAAGGAAAGGTAAAATTCTAACTATATATTAAGGGTATTCAAATTTTAGGAATTAGGATGCTGAGTCTGGTCTCTTCCTATTTTAGAGAGGGAAACATAAAAAAGAGAGGTGCCTGCACAGGCCCATGTGGTTCGGTTGGTTGGGCGGTACCCCGTGCACCAAAGGGTTGCTGATTCGATTCTCAGGGCACATACCCGGGTAGTGAGCTTGATCCCTGGTAGGGGGCATGGAGGAGGCAGCCAATCAATGTTTTACTCACATCAATGTTTCTCTCTCCCTTCCTTTCTCTAAAAATCAATAAAAAAATCTTTAACACGTTAAGCGCTCAGCCTGTTGTGTCTTCCGGACCGAGATACAGTGTCAGTCACCAGTGACTGACAGGGCACTTAATGTGTTTAAAAGAGGTGCCTGACGAAGAAAGCAAGTGATAGCAAATCTCCCTACCTGAAAATATCTCCTTCACAGTGGTTCAATGATCCTAAAAAAATGTAAGTAATTCATGGGAAGTCTTAACTTATGACACATTATATTACTAGATCCACCAATAACAAAATCTCGGTTAATAAACAAGTTATGATGAACTAGGACTCATGTATACACAAACACAAAGCAAAGGTGGTAAGACACTAGGACTTACTTCATGGGAGGATAGGGGTTAGAGCAGCAGTTCTCAACCTGTGGGTAGCGACCCCTTTGGCTGTCGAACGACCCTTTCACAGGGGTCGCCTGCATATCAGATATTTACAGGACCATCCTGCATATCAGATATTTACATTACGATTCATAACAGTAGCAACATTACAGTTATGAAGTAGCAACGAAAATAATTTTATGGTTGGGTCACAACATGAGGAACTGTATTTAAAGAGCCAGAAGGTTGAGAACCACTGGGTTAGAGGAAATATTACCATTACCAGACTTGGGGAAAATTCTGCAACATTTCAAGGAAGAGGTGAATCTTGAAGGATGGCTGGCATATCCCAAAGAAACTGATAGAAAATATATATGAAGAGCATGTTTGGGAAACATGCCCAGTTTGGATGAAGCACAATGTATGTGATAGAACAGTTGGAGATACAACTGAAAAGACAGAATGGGTAAGGATCATAAAAAAGTTGTAAATGTCAGCAATGACAGTATTATTATCCTATATAATAAAACCCTAATATGCAAATCGACTGAACTGCAGAGCAACTGGTCGCTATGACATGCATTGACCACCAGGGGGCAGACGCTCAATGAGGAGCTGCACCCTGGTGGTCAGTGAGCTCCCACAAGGGGAGCACCGCTCAGCCAGAAGCCAGGCTGCAGTGGCAGGAGCCTCTCCTGCCTCTTTGGCAGCACTAAAGATGTCTGACTGCTGGCTTAAGCCCACTCACCAGGGCCTAAGCTGTCAATCGGACATCACCCAAGGGCTCCTCGACTGTGAGAGGGCACAGGCCGGGCTGAGGGACACCCCCCCACCCCACCGAGTGCACAAATTTCATGCACCGGGTCTCTACTGTCAAATACTCAGACCGGTTTCAATTTTCCTGAATGGATGTTGACTCATACAGAAAGGAACAAACCTATTTAGGAATCCTAAGAAAGTTCTGGCCCAGTGGTTGAGGTATGACCTATGAACCAGGGAGTCATGACTGAATTCCCGGTCAGGGCACATGCCCAGGTTGCAGGCTCAATTCCCAGTAGGGAGTGTGCAGGAGGCAGCCGATTGATGTATCTCCTCATTGATGTTTCTCTCTCTCTCTCTCTCTCTCTTTCTCCCTTCCTGTCTGAAATAAGTAAAAGTATATTTGTTTTTAAAAAAGAAAGTTTTGGACACTTCACCCATAAAACACGCTATCTGCAAATAAACCTTTACAGATAGTTTGTGGGATCCCAGAACTTTTGAAGCCTGCCCATTAATCCCAGATTAAAAATACTGAATATGATAAAAAGGTGAGTAACTTTCTAGAAATAAAATTCTAGAGGGTACCCTGGCTTGTTTGTCTCGGTGGATACAGTATCTATCGACCTGTGGACTGAAGGGTCCCAGGTTCAATTCCAGTCAAGGACACATACCTGGAATGCAGGCTCGACCCCTGGCTTGGTCGATGCATGTGGGAGGCAACCAATTGATGTGTCTCTCTCACATTGATGTTTTTCTCTCTGCTTCTCTCCCTCCCTTCCACTTTCTCTGAGAATCATTGGAGGAATATACTAGGGGTGAGGATTAATGACCACAACAAATTCTAGAGGGGGATAACAGTAATGGTTACAGAACAACGTGAATGTAAATAAAGCCACAGAACTGTACACTTAAAAATCACTGAAATAGTTAAATTTTGCATATGTTTTCTAAGGAAAAAAAAAAGGAAAGCAAACATACAGCTACCATAAAACATGGTAAGGGTGTAACAGAAGTAATGTATAATGCTGTGGAAACATTTAAGAAGTACTAACTATACCTGCTGGACGAGGTTTCAGAGATTACGTTTGACCTGAACAATGAATGTAAGTACTTAGGAAGACAAGGAGAATAAATACTGCAGGCAGAGGGAACAGAACGCATAGGAAAAACGGGAGACACTGCAAGTAGTCTGGTATTCCTGAAGCACAGATCAGATGTTGAGAAGTTGAGATGAAGCAGGATCAGTTCCACAGAGCACTTTGTATGACATGCTGATAAAAACAAAACTGTGATCCAGAGGCAATAAACAATATTTTGATGCATTTGGCTTGTGCAATAATGAAACAATTTCCAGCAAGGCAACAGCTGGCTGTAGCTGAGTAGCAAGAGCTGTTTAAATGGAGTAGTGAGGTACAAACGTCACTGCTGTATGTTGAAAAATGAAAGTTAGCCGTAGCGGTTTGGCTCAGTTGATAGAGCATTGGCTTATAGACTGAAGGTTCCCAGGTTTGATTCTGGTCGAGGGCACGTGCCCGGGTTGCGGGCTTGATCCCCAGTAGGAGGTGTGCAGGAGGCAGCCAATCAATCACTTTCAGCATTGATGCTTCCAATTCTCTCTCCCTCTCTGAAATCAATAAATATATGTATGTTAAAAAGAAAAACGAAAGTTAGGTGAGCAAGTAGAGCAACTAAGTAGAATTTATTGTTTTTTGAATAAATTTGACTTGTGAAAAGATGATGGAGCATTAGACAGAATGTGAGGTGGGTGTAGGAAAGTGTTTAGTGTGTGTGTATGTGTAAGGGTAAAAATCCTAATTACATGAACTCTGAGGGGAGAACTTCCTTCTCTCTATTCTTAGCATTTGGCAGTGTCGGGAACATAGCAGGCATCCAAAGATTTGCTGAAAGAACAATATAAAGGAAAAGGTCCAACATCAAGAGAGGGGCTGAAGATGGGGAGGGAGTACTGACAAGAGAAGAATCATGAGTGAATAATAAACCTGTTAATATTTTAAGTCACTACGTTTTGTAATTGTAGGTCTTTACATGCTGATATGAGCTTCAAAATACATGACAAAAAAGCAAGAGCAGTTAATGCGGGAAGATTTATTATATATTCTTTTGTACAACTTGAAATTTTTGGTAACTGCACAGTTGTTTCAACTTTAATAGGAGGTGTAGTGCGAATGCTTTAGGCAGATTTTGTTTTGTAACAGTAAAGATGAATGGCAAGACTATCTGAGAAGCAAGGACAAAAACCCAAAAGAGAAGTAGTAGGAGGCATATTGCTAGGGTAGGTGGCAATCAAAATGGAATGTGAAAGACAAAGAACTAGTTTAGGATACGAAAACCATGACTGGAGACCATTGAAAACAGTAGGAAGTCAAGCAGATCAGCTGCTTTGTGGAGAATAAAGACTCACAAGTTGGTGTAAATTATTCCACTTAGAAAATCAAATTGCTTTTGTAAAACCAGTGGTTCTTAATTGAGAGTGATTTTTTTGCCCTACAGGGAACATACTGTCAATATCTGGAGACACTTTCTGTTGTCACAACTGGACAGAGGGTGAGTGGAGCCCTACTGGCATCAAAAGGATAGAGGTGGTGGATGCTGCTGAACATCCCACAATGCACTGGACAGTTCTCCATAAAAAATTACCTGGCCCAAAATGTCAACAATGCCAGGTCAAGAAATCCTGTTGAAGACTGCGGTTACTGGATTACCAAACTGCCCAAACTCAAAAATTCTTAAGTGAACACTGCATGGAGGGGGGGGAAAAAAGTATGTCAATGTGATCGTAAACACTGTGAAAGTCTACTTTGGACTGGATTACATGCAAGTCTAATAGAACAATTACAAGACAGCCTTTTCTCATACATACAAGATATAGATGTGGGTTAACTACTGATACTCAATTCTGGTTAAGTGGGCAAAAGATTAGCCAAACATTAACAAAAATATCCCTTTAAACTTAAGCCATGAAGTTAATTGATCAAAAAAATGGATGATGGAACCACTACCCTCTAATATTTCCTGCCAAAGGTGTCTATCACAAGCCCGTGCACCAAACACCACTTCTTTGGACAACAGCTGGGTATTTTAAAAAGAAAAAAGACAGATGGGTTTTCCTACCAATAAAACAACGGTCGGTAGGAATGACTGTAGACACTATGGGAAGCTTCATCGCAGATGTTTACCATTTAACTTCCAGGGATGTCTGCAAATCATTGGCTCGTGTTCTGAGTTTAACGGGGCTCTCGTCCCCAGCCGTACAACCCTCTTTATTCTTCCGGGGCACAAGCAACAACACCTGTTTCCCACCCAGACAGGACACCTTGACCACTGGCCCGAGGAACTAAAGCCTCCGCAAATGGAGGAAAAACTCACCAGGGCTCAGAAAAGTCAACTGAAAGTCATTTCCCATGTGAAGTTTCTTGCTAGTCCCCCCGCCCCCGCCCCAGGCCCCCCCAAAAGGCATTGCTTCTGTTTTAAAATATGCAACTGGCATTTGAAACCTCTAGACGGGACCGACTAATTGCGGCGGGTGGAGAGAGAACACCCCATTCGGCCCAAACTCGCAGCCGTCAAAGCGAGTGACGAGAAGGGCGTCAGGAAGGTCTTTCCACCAAGCTGGGCGGCAGGGGAAGTCCTGTTTTTTTTTGTTGTTTTTTTTCCCTCTTTTGGTCCCAGCCCTGACCTGGGAAAGCGCACCCAAGGCTGGAAAACACGCAGCCGTCCGTCCATCCGTCACGTAGACGACTCGCCCTCGGGGTCCCGGCGAGGTGTGCAGGCCCGCCCTGCCCGCGGACCCGGCCTCAGGTGTTCCTCCGCGCTCCCCTCCCGCGCCCCGCGCCCCGCAGCCCCGCAGAGAGGCGCATCCACGCACAAAGAGGCGAAGACTGCCGAGCCCCCGGCGGAGGAAGCGCCGCCGCCTCCGGGCTGCAGGAGTCGGCGGGGAGGCAGAACCCCAGAGCTTCCCCACCCGGGGAAACCTTTGGCCCCAAAGGTCTTTCCGTCCGGCGTAGCTGGTCTCATATCCCGCCCTCCCGCGGCCGAGCTCACCCAACACCAGCCGGGCTACGTCCGAAGGTAACAGCATAATCGAAGCCGCAGAAGGAACCGCAATAGGAGACAAGCCTCGGGTAAAAGCCGACACAGCGACGGCCGCTGCGCCGCATCTCCCGGTTCCAGTGGCGGCACTGAACCCGCGGCAACTCGTCCCGCCTCTTTCGCTCCACGCCAGCCAATCGCCTCCGCGGGAGAAAGAAAGGCGCCGAAAAGAAACCCGCCTCCGTGCTCCTGGAAACTGTCGTCATTTCCTCCCTCTGATTTGGAGGGGTGGGGTTAAAGGGGCCGAGGAGGCGTGGTGCACGCCCAGGAGCCGCAGCCGCCGGGAGAGCCGCAGAGGCCAGGGCGCACGCCATTGGTGGGCACGGCGCAGGCGCCTCCGCGGACGTGCCCAGTGTTTTGGGGGAGCGAGGCCCGGCCGCGGAGGGCGAGGGATGCTCACGCGCATGGGCAGACGGACTCCGGCGCCGGGGCAGCCTCACTTCCTCGCGGGACCAAGGCTGCGCTGTCTCGCCAGGTTTGAACCGGAAGCGGGAATGGTGCGCGGATAGCGGACTCCAGCATCTGCGGCCGCGGGCTGAGGCGATTTGGGCTGCAGCCACCGTCCCCGCAGGAGATTGCCTTTGGGCTGTCGGAGTCCAGCGGTGGTGGCGCGGGAGCCGGGCTGCCGGGGAATCGAGTCGTCCGAGCCGACTGTCCTGGGTCCCGGACGGCCCTCTCTGCACCCCCTTCCCTCTCTGCACCTTTCCGGGGCTCCCGTCCTCGTCACTCTCTCCCGCAGCAGATTTAGCCACAGACCTTCCTCTCAGTCCCCTGAGGAACCCTCCTCCGCGTCCAGATTTAACTAGATGACTGATCCACTTTCTCCCCCTCTGGCAATTAGTTGGAATCAGCAAGCATCTGTTGCAGAGTAAACCGCAGTCGCGTGGCGAAGAGCCTGGGCTCTGGACTCCTCACCCCGCTGGGGTCCGCCCTCTGGCCGGCAGCGGAGTGACCACGCGCTCCTGCCTTCCTCGTGACCGTTCTTTCCTGTGGTGAGCATTCTAGAGCGTCCGCTGCTGTTTTGACCCGGTTCAGATTAAGAAAAAAGACTTAAATTCAGGATGAAAATGTGGCAGAAGAGCACGGTGGTAGCAGAGGGGTGAATGAGCTTGTCTGCAAACAGATCAATTCAGTTTTGGCCGAGCCCTCCCAGTGTTGAATTGCCCCGGAGGGTGGTGGGAGCTTTCTGCACAGAAGGCAAACATTCGTGTCAAGGAGCAAAGTGCAGACGGTGCCTGAAGCTCCAAAGTGAGGTCTGGTATTAAAGGAAATTAAATGTGGGCATTGCCAACATGTCGAAATCATAGGAATGGATGAGGTCCCACTGGGTTAAAATCAGAGGGAGAAGTCAGGAAACAAGGATGTTCTTTCGAGTGTGGGTGGGAGAAGAACCATCACAATGGACTGACGAAACAAAGGGTAATTGCTAACGGTAATTTATTGAGCATTTGCTGTGTTCCACGCACTGTTGGACAGGTACATGAATCCTCACAGTACCGCTTTGAAGTAGGCTCTAGTATGCATTATTTTTTTTCTTTCATTTTATCATTGAGAAAGCTGAGATGAAGAGAGAGTAGCTAACTTGCCCAAGGTTCCACCGCTTATAAACAGTAGCACCAGTACAGTCTGAGTACAGAGCCCACGCTCTTACCACTAGAAGAGAATGGCATCCCAAGGGCTGGATCACATTCAAGAGATAGGATTTGTCATTATTGTCAAATTCTGCAAAGGGGTCAGCACTGGGTTTGCTGATCCAGAGGCTGTTACTTAGGAAATAGAGATCATTTAGTTGCATGTTGGGAAGGGAAGCTAGATTGTTCTGAATTAATGCCTTGGTTGATTTCAGCTTTAACGGATGACACTCTTATTGTAGCTGATTACTCTCTGGTTCTTTTGGTTGCTTTTTCCATCTTAGGACCCTTAGACTACTCTTTCCCCCTAATATCTCTGTTCTCCAGCTCTTTCTGTGATTAGCACAATTTCATTCAGATCTTGGCTTTATTGTAACCTCCTCTGAGACGTTTTCCCTAATAGTTTATAAGAAAAAAAACTAGAGGCCTGGTGCACAGATTCATGCACCAGTGGGGACCCTCAGCCTGGCCTGCGGAGATTGGGCTGAAACTGGCTCTCCAACATCCCCCGAGGGGTCCCGGATTGCGAGAGGGCGCAGGCCAGGCTGAGGGACCCCACCCGTGCACGAATCCATGCACTGGGCCTCTAGTATGCATATAAGATATTTATTTCATCTCTTCCCACCCTCCTCCCTCCCCCTATCCTCTGAGATTCATCAGTCTATTCCATGTTTCCATGCCTGTGGTTTCCGCTCCTGCGTCGAGCGTCTGCCCCCTGGTGGTCAGTACACATCACAGCTACCGGTTGGACTGTCGAATGGTCGGCTGGTCACTTAGGCTTTTATATATATAATCCTCTTATTGTGTGTTTGTTTCCTTTGAGTCATATCACAGTTTGGAATTATGCATTGATTTATTAGTGTACTTGTTTATTGTCACTCTCTCCCACTAGTTATGACTCAGCGAGGGTAGGATTTGTGTCTGTTTGGTTCATTATAAATCTAGATTCTCCTAATTTAGTACCTTGGACACAGCAGTTGCCCAATAAATACAGTTTCATGTATCAGTGAGTAACATTTCCTGTTTATGTAGCTAATACTGAACTGTTTCATTCTCTTAAAAGTAATCAATCTTTGAGAAACTGAAGAAGAGAAAAAACAAGTTCAGAAAAGCCACAGCTTAAAAAACAAGTTTAGAGTTGCCTCTTCCTGGATGTGTCACATGTTTAGGAAACATGCATTTTTTTTTCACATTATAAATAACATCTTTAGTATATTTAGGAATAAAGGTGCCTACTTTTATGGTTCTTTGAATATTGCTAAGGTGTTTTATTTTTCTTACTGGCCAATCAAGAGGACTTTAAGATTGAGCAAGAAGGGGGACGAGTCCTAGATACAAACATAGGGGATGGAAAAACAAAAATTACAGTCCTGTTCTGAACAAGTATATAGTCAAATGAAAAATACTATAAGTAAGTAACATCCTGTAACCCACAGCAGAGTTTGTAATGGTGTTGAAGGGGTCAGAACAACCAATGAATACTAATGGAGAAGGGAATTAGAGGTATCTGCCGGTTAACTAGGAATTCTTATTAGGTAGTTTGCCTTCACTGCAAGTGTTTGAAGAAAGGACAATAACATTTAGGAGGGATTTCTTCCTTTGAAGGAAGATGGGACATGATCTCTCATTTCCTCCCACTTTTGAGATTCTGTGAGATTAAACATGGCCCGATAAACATACTTGATCCTGAAAGATCGAGTAGAACATACGTGGATGGATGGGAAAAGGACTTTTCCCAGTTTTTTCTCTTGTGATATATATGTACGTGTAGATATCATAGACATAATGTGTATGTTTTTCTTTGTTTATTAACATTGTGTAACAGAAATGAGCCTTTTTTATAAAAGGACTCAAATACTAAAATGTTTTTCTTACAAGATGTTTTCGAAGGTTTCCAAAGGAAAGTTTGATTACCAAAGGAGGAGGGCTACTGCAGTGGTATTAAGGCACAGTAAAATATAGTTAACCTTTGACATTTGCAAAAGATATCATTATGGCTTATCATTTCCATCATTTCCTTTTAAAACAAGAATATAATTTTCCTCCTGTTTTTATGTATTAAATAGAATCATGAAGCCAATTAAGATGGAAATGCTATGCAGGGCTTCCTAGCTCTGATAACCTTCTGCATATCAATCCCAAAGCATAAGCAATTTAGGTTTTTGGCTCAGCTATATGATGTCATTACACATAGGAAAGGGTGCTTTTAAATAGTTCAGATGGTCAGTGTTAAATCCTTAAGTGCGCCTTTCCTTACTTTTTGCCTGGCTGTCTTCCATTCATTTTTGTGTTTCAATTTATTTTTATTTATTTATTAAATATATTTTATTTATTTTTTACAGAGAGGAAGGGAGAGGGATAGAGAGGTAGAAACATCAATGAGAGAAAAACATTGATTAGCTGCCTCCTGCACACCTCCTACTGGGGATGTGCCCGCAACCAAGGTACATGCCCTTGACTGGAATCGAACCTGGGACCTTTCAGTCCGCAGGCCAACGCTCCATCCCCTGAGCCAAACCGGTTAGGGCTGTGTTTCAATTTAAATGTCGTGTTTCTTAGAAGAGGTCTCAGAAAAATAAATTATAACTTTAATATTTTTATCTTGCTACTGCACACATAGTACACATTGCATTTTGAAGCTTTGTTGTGGTATATACTAAGAAAACCTCATCTAAGTATGGAAATGTTAAGAAAAACCATCCTGCCCTTGATCACAATATGTCTGTAGTTGTAGCTCTAACTGTATATTAATGACACGGTCTGAAATAATTTTGTGTATGTATTGTTTTTACAGTGATGTGTTTTCTGAAATCCTGAACCATGAGTCTAGCACTTAATGATCTGCTTATTTGCTGCCGTCAACTAGAACATGATAGAGCTACGGAACGAAGGGTAGTAAATTACTTAAATTTGTCTTTGCTTGAAACAAGCGTGTGATTGGTAACCCATTATTGTGCTTGTTTTTTCATTTTCAGAAAGAAGTTGAGAAATTTAAGCAACTAATTCGGGATCCTGAAACAGTTCAACATTTAGATCGACATTCTGATTCCAAACAAGGAAAATATTTGAATTGGGATGCTGTTTTTAGGTATTTTATTCTAATTTTAAAAAACATATTTTTATTCATTTCAGAGAAGAAGGGAGAGGGAGAGAGAGATAGAAACATCAATGATAAGAGAGAATCATTGATCAGCTGCCTCCTGCATGCCCCCTACTGGAGATTGAGCCTGCAACCTGGGCATGTGCTCTGACCGGGAATTGAACTGTGACCTCCTGGTTCATAGGTCAATGCTCAACCACTGAGCCATGCCAGCCAGGCTCTAATATTTTTACTGTATTTGTTTTTTATTTTTATTTCTGTTGTGATTTTTTGGGGTCTATATTTAGATTTTATTTCTCTTTGTCTCCTGTATAACATTGTGCCTTGCATATGAAGTTGGCGCTTACTATTTATCTAAAATATAATTTTAAAAATTATATATTATTATTGATTTCAGAGAAGAAGGGAGAGGGAGAAAAAGAATCATTGATTGCTGCCTCCTGCATGCCCCCTACTGGGGATCGAGCCCATAACCCAGGCATGTACCCTTGACCAGAATAAAACTTGGGACCTTTCTGTCTGTAGGCTGACACTCTATCCACTGAGCCAAACCAGCCAGGGCTGAAACATAATTTTTAATAGATGTTTATATAGAGACAATTAATTTTAAATCATTTTTTCAGTAAAATGTCTTATGCATATTTCATTCAAGAATAGAGAGAACTCTTTTCATATCAGTTAGTTCATAAGACTGTTTTAAATTAGAGAATAAGGTCAAGTTATGACAAGTGCATTATTATTACTTTGACACCTTTAAATATTACTTTAAGAAACTACCAGATGTTAAATTATAATAGAAAAGTGAAAGCAATTTTAGAATAATTATATATGAATGCAGTTAAATAAAATTCAGGCATATAATTGGAAAGCTATAATTGGTTGCTGGACTTCAAAGAGAATTGATGCATTAAGACAATTTTCAACTATTAAGTTCTGCTACAGTTAAATATTTTACCCTTTGTTCTCCCTGCGTGATCGACAATAATACTCTGCTTTGTGTTGATATTTAATGCTGTGTTGCTGACCATTATCTGAAAGAGAAGTTGGAGTGCTTCACTGGCCTGGAAAAAGTTTAGCTACATGAGAAAGCAGGTCTAATTAAGCAAGTTTATTCTATACATATAAAAGGCTAAGTTGACTCCCTCGTGTGTGAGATATATAAAACTCTTGCTAGCGCCACTCACACGCATGTGTTTCGATCTGTCATTGTTGATCACGAATTTGGTTGACATTTTTATTACAGAGAAAGGACGAATAGCGATATTAAAATATTTCTTCTAATTAATTTCCTTTCAATGTGCAAAAATCTGTGTACTGGGCCACTAGTGATAAAATAAAGCAGGTAGTAAATAAAACAATAGAAAATCATGAAGGTTAGAGATTAAGAGCAGACCAGATTCTAAATTGGTATTCTGGGGCTAAGGCATTGAAAAAGAAATTTATATCATTTAGTTGGTACATTGATTGAAACTATGATTTATAAGATGTTCTTTATGGTGGCATAAAGAACTTTTCGAAGCTATTATAATAATTTAAGTATTTAAATTTAAATTTTTTAAATTTAAGAATTTAAAAAAATTCCATTTTTTTTCCTGAAGATTTTTACAGAAATATATTCAGAAAGAAACAGAATGTCTGAAAACAGCAAAACCAAATGTTTCTGCCTCAACACAAGCCACAAGGCAGAAAAAAATGCAAGAAATCAGTAGCTTGGTTAAATATTTCATCAAATATGCAAATAAAAGTAAGTGCTATGTTATTTATTATAAATAATTGGCTTCATAGGCGATTGTTGCATGAGTTTGGTGTGAATATGGTGAGATAAAAGTTGAGTGCTAACTCTAATTTCTAGCACATATAATGATTTTTAATATTATAGTTTCAAATATTTGGAGGAATTTATGTAAACATGAGATGACATCATCTCAGGGTTAAAAGGATTAAAAATTATTTCAACAGCTATTCTTCTTGGATTGCTTCTTTAAGATATTTGAAGTTAGCCTGGATATTTCCCCTAAGTCTTCTTTTCTGTGCTAAACAGACCTACTTCCTTCAGTGCATATGAGTATCACTTTCTTCTGAATATTCTTGTTTAATTCTACTTCTCTTAAATTGTGGGACTCAATGTTATAGGTATGCTCTAATTGGTACAGAGTAGAGCAGGACTTGAGATCCTTTGTTGTATACTTTTTTTTTTTTAAATATATTTTATTGATTTTTTACAGAGAGGAAGGGAGAGAGATAGAGAGTTAGAAACATTGATGAGAGAGAAACATTGATTAGCTGCCTCCTGCACACCTCCCACTGGGGATGTGCCCACAACCCAGGTACATGCCCTTGACCGGAATCGAACCCGGGACCCCTCAGTCCGCAGGCCGACGCTCTATCCACTGAGCCAAACCGGTTTCGGCCTTTGTTGTATACTTTTACTAATGTTAAGATCACATTGCTTTCTTGGTAATAAAAACTCACACTCTTTTTAAAAATATACATATTTTTATTGATTTCAGAGAGGGAAAGAGATAGAACTATTAATAATGAGAGAGAATCATTGATCGGCTGTCTCTTGCATGCCCCCCAGTGGGTATTGAGCCCACAACTCGAGCATGTGTCCTGACCTGGAATTGAACTGTGACCTTCTAGTTCATAGGTCAATGCTCTATCATTGAGCCACGCCAGCGGGGCAAAACCCACACTTTTCAGTAACAGTGTACTTACTATTGATTAAAAAAAACCCAAATTTTGTTTCTGCTGATGAGCCACATCTCTCCCATTGAGCTTGTACAGTTGATACTCTGAATAGTTGATATTTTTGAACCAAAATGAAGGGTCCTAGTAGACTTATGTAAGGAAAGGAGCTTTACACAGTCATGAAAAACTAGAATCAGCGTTTGTTTAGGGACTCTTGGGGTTAGACTTTGTTTACTCTTCATAGATAAGGACAGCTTTATGATACCAAGTTTAGTTTAAGAATCAGAAAAGCCCAGCCTGGCCAGTGTGGCTCAGTTGGTTGAAAAGTGGTGTTTTTATTTAAGGTTTTCTTTCCCTGCAGGTTTGACTTTGTAACTTGAACATCTTTAATCTTGAAGCAAGAACCAGGGCATTATTATCATGTCATCTCACTTCTTTGTTTTTTCAAATGTTGGGAGGGTTGATGGGAATTTAAACACAGGTCCAGACTTTGCCAGACCTGCTTGGCATTGGTATACAAGGTACAGTGAAAGAATCAGAGATTAGGAAAAAAGAGGCAGCTGGGAAGTAACCAGTAAGCAAATATTGTTCATTCCTCGATGTAGACATTTGTCAACTTCTGTACAAAGTATAGACATTCTAGAGAATAGAAAATCCCACTGTGAAAAATGTTAAGTTCCATCAGGTTCCTAAAAAAGCCTGTGCAGCCAGCTTAGGCATCCTTTTGAGGTAAGTTCATTCAAAAAGAAAGTCAGCATAATATATATGTACATATATATATGTTTATTGATTTCAGAGAGGAAGGGAGAGGGAGAGAGAGTTAGAAACATCAATGATAAGAGAGAATCATTGATTCGCTGCCTCCTGCATGCCCCCTACTGGGGATTGATCCCCCAACCTGGTCATGTGCCCTTGACCAGAATCAAACCCAGGACCCTTCAGTCTGCAGGCGAATGATCTATCCACTGCTCTATCCACTGAGCCAAACCAGGTAGGGCTGTCAGCTTAATTTTTGAAACACTTGTCAAATTTTATAGAGGAAGGAAATACATTGGGATTAAGGCCATAGGGAATTATGACTTCATTCTGATACTAACTTATAGAGTTACTAGAGTCCAGTGCACGACATTCACGCACTTGGGTAGGGGGAGGATCCCCCAGCACAGCCTGTGCCCTTTAGCAGTCCTGGAGCCCTCGGGGGATGTCCGACTGATGGCTTAGGCCCACTTCCCGCAGGCCTAAGCTGCAGTTGGACATCCTTAGCGCTGCTCTTTATGAGAGGCTCCTGCCAGCGCCGCTGTGCTCACCAGCATTCATCCCGGCTGTGTTGAGCATCTGCCCCCTGGTGGTCAGTGAGCTTCATAACGACCGGTTGTTCCACCTTTTGGTTGCTTTGCATGTTACCCTTTTATTATATAGGATTTAACAAATGTTTATTAACTTCTGTTGGACAGTCACTGGGCTGTATGTTGGGATATATACTGAGTGGCCAGATTATTATGACCACCTGACGTTTGTAGGCAAATTATAATTTCGCGCTGAAGTTGCTAGAGGGTCAGACCATTATAAATAGGGAAGCAGGTTGTTTACCACGACAGTAAAAGTGATTTTTTCTGAAGATATGGGTAAACAACGTGATTTAACAGCCTTTGAACATGGGATATATATATATATCCCACACACACACACACACTCTGAGTGCCAGATTATTATGACCACCTGACGTTTGTAGGCAAATTAGCCATACACTGCATCGTATGGGATATGGAAGCCGAAGACCTATTTGAACACCTTTGCTGTCTGCAGTTATCAAGATAAAATGTCTCCAATTCGCACAGGAACACAAGGATTGGACAGTCGAGCACTGGAAAAAAGTCATGTGGTCCGATGAATCATGTTTCCAGTTGCATCATGCAGATAGCAGAGTGAGAATTTGGTGGAAACAGCATGAAAGTATACACCCCACAGCATGAGTACAACCCTTCAAGCTGGTGGGGGCAGTGTTATGGTTTGGGGCATGTTTTCCTGGTATGATTTGGGCCCTTTAATTCATGTGGAACAACGTCTGAATAGCACAACATACCTAAGTATCGTTGCTGATCAAATTCATCCTATCATGTTGATGGCGTATCCCAATGGAGATGGCTTCTTCCAACAAGACAATGCGCCTTGCCACGGTGCTCATATTGTGCAGGAGTGGTTTCAAGAACATGAGGGAGACTTTACCTTGCTTAGGTGGCCCTCACAATCACCAGATCTCAATCCAATTGAGCATTTGTGGGACAAAGTTAAAAGAGCCATCAGGCAGCTGGTTCCACAACCATCAAATCTCACAGAACTGGACAGTGCTATTCATCAGGCATGTTGTCAGATTCCTCGCATCACCTTTCAACATCTCGTGGAGTCAATGCCAAGAAGAATCGCTGCAGTATTGAAGGCAAAAGGTGGCCCAAGGAAGTATTGATGGGGTGGTCATAATAATCTGGCCACTCACATTCAAATATATCCCACGTTCAAAGGCTGTTAAATCGCGTTGTTTACCCATACTTCTGAAAAAATTCACTTCTGTCACGGTAAACAACTCACTTCCCTATTTATAATGGTCTGGCCCTCTAGCAACTTCAGCATGAAATTATAGCTAATTTGCCTACAAACGTCAGGTGGTCATAATAATTTGGACATTCCGTGTAGAGATCAATTACTTTCCATAAGGATGTAATCATATAACATGTTACAGATAAGAAAATGTTATAAGGATTCTAAGAGATGCACAGGATATTACAACAGAGGAACATATGATTGTGCATTTGATTATTGGCTACATGCCTAAAATTATGAAGCAAACCTTACATAAAATTATTTTCTAGTTATGTCACTGTATATTAATTTAGCTTAGTCTAATACTTCTGAATATAACTGATCTCATCATAAGAAAATTCAAAACTAGAATATATTCAGATATACATAATGTCTTGTGGAGCACACTCATAGCTTAAAAAAATATTGTATGTACATTTAAGATTGTTAACATTGAAATATGATAAAATTTCAGTTGTGACATCAATATGATTTGCTCAAAATTTTTTTAATTAAAAAGCAACATTGTCATTAAAAGCTTTATTTTAGAAAGTACTCATCCTTGACAAACAGTGGAGATCTCTTAACCTACACATCTGTTACAAGTTAGTTTTATAAAAGGAAATAGTTTAGTATACCTACCATAAATATGATTGATAAACCCAAGGCAGCAGACACACAAACTGCAGGTTTAATCCTGGTTGGGGCGCGTACGGGAGGCAACCTATTACTCTTTCTTTCTCACATCGTTGTTTTTCACTCTATTGCTCTCTCGCTCTCACTCTCTCCCTCTCTATTTAAAAAATCAATAAAAAAAAATATCCTGGGGTCAGGATTAAAAAAACAACATTGTTCTGTGCTGGTCTATTTATCCTGATAAAATCTTCAATCCTTCCAATACTATTAACCCAGCAATTACTGCATTAGTAGTGATAGTGGAGTAATGCTCCCTTCAATTGATTTTATATCACATCTGCTCTTCATATTCATACTGAAAATATGCATCCTGAAGTTTGCAGCAGAAGTGACAAAATCCATTACAGCTGGGTCATCCTTGTCCCACATGAGCTCAGCTCCATTCCCTTTTTCTGCTAAATGAACTCTCAAAGTCTCATTGCTCTTTGAAAAAGATGTGCATTGCTCTTTACATCTAGAACCTGCTGTTTTTTTAGACCTAACAGATTAATTTTGTTAATCTGATACATTGGTCTCTTCTTTGACTCTGTCCTTCAGCCTAGTCCAGTGGAACTGGAGATTTCCTTTTTCCCCATAGTTTGCCCATTGTCAAAAGATACCTGATACCAGCTTTAAAAAGCTTGGTAAAAAGTTTAACTGGCCCGGCTGGTGTGGCTCAGTAATTGAGCGTTGACCTATGAACCAGGAGGTCACGGTACGATTCCCGGTTAGGGCACATGGTGGGGTTGTGGGCTCCATCCCCAGTTGGGGTAGGGGGTGCTGGAGGCAGCCAATCAGTGATTCTCTCTCATCATTCATGTTTCTATATCTCCCTGTCCCTTCCTCTCTGAAATCAGTAAAAAGATTGAAAAAGAAAAAGAAAAGTTTAACTGGATTATATCCAGTTGATTTAGCTCCTTCCTTTGTGGAAATAGGTTTAATGTCACCTTCTTCATTTAATGCCCTGCTCTGGCTTCAGCTTCCATTGGTTTCCAGGAAGCTTCAGTGTCAGCTCTCTCAGTATATACTACTTAATTGTTTTTCAAACAACTGGTTGAAAATTACTTTGCTCAAATGATGCAAAGAGTAGGTTCTGAAGGTGTGTTATGAATTGTACAGCTGGGAAAAGTTTTCTGGGTTGGTTTGGGATGACAATCATAACAATCAGGTACACCCTTACGCCCTTTTTGATAGTGGTTACTTGCCCAAGATAACCAGCAGTTCCACGCTCAATAAGAGGAACATCAGGTGCCAGGCACATCCTATTAATATGGTCTCAGGCAGCTCTGCTATCTAAAGCATTCATAACCAATATAAATTGTCAAAAATATTCCACATCATAGTTGGGGTTCATGTTGCCGTCATGATGGGCTGTGATACTCGCTTTCAGGTAATACTGCCGTACACTGTCCTTGTCAACCTGGACCTTTGATCTTCAAAACTAGAAGATCTTTTGAAATAAGAACTGCCAGTTGAGGTTGCTGACATCAGTAGTATCCATATCAATTATGTTGATGTGGCAAAACCCAGTGAGCACAAAGTTTCAAGGAGTTCGCAGCTGATACTGCCCAGGCAGCCCCTGCGACAGTGCCATGGTAGGATGACCAGGAGCATGACGGAAGCCTTAATTTTTTTTTTTTAAATATTTTTTATTGATTTTTTACAGAGAGGAAGGGAGAGGGATAGAGAGTTAGAAACATCGATGAGAGAGAAACATCGATCAGCTGCCTCCTGCACGTCCCCTACTGGGGATGTGCCCGCAACCAAGGTACATGCCCTTGACCAGAATCGAACCTGGGACCCTTCAGTCCGCAGGCCGATGCTCTATCCACTGAGCCAAACCGGTTAGGGCGGAAGCCTTAATTTTTAAATTTACTCTTACCTTCAAGAATTTCTTTCCTGGCCGGTGTGGCTCAGTTGGTTAGAGTGTGGACCCTTCGGTGCACTGGTTGTGGTTCGAGTCCTGGTACGGGCACATACCTAGGTTGTGCTTTGATCTGTCCAGGCACGTGCAGGTGCATGTGGTAGGCAACAGATTGCTGTTTCCCTCTCTCCTCTCTTCCTCTCTCTCTACCTCTCTCTCCCTCTCCCTTTCTCTCTGTCTCTCTCATCAGTGAAAAACATATATTTGTGTGAGGATTAAAAAAAAAAAGAATATATCCGTTAATGCTGAATATTCAGGACCTCATAAATAAAACTGTAAAAATTACAATCTTATATATTTATATTCCATAAATACTGTTATAGGTCTTGGAAGTAATTTTGCTTTTCAAAATGAATATTCTCCTTATAATCTTGTTATTCTAATAAATTCACTTTTTTAAAGTACCAAGGAACTTTGGATCATTTCAGGTCTAATGCCAGAAATAGTAAATTATTAAAGATGGAATGAATGATTGTTAGGCTACATAATCTCTGTCTCTACTACTCAACTCTGCTATTTTATTTCCAAAAACAGGTGGCTTGCAGAATTTTGCTCATGGACTATTGTTTGCTAATTTCTGCTCTATGAGAAGGAGATTAATTAATAGTAATTTAAGGAATTATTTATATTTATATAGTTTCCATTCCAAGTGTTCTTAATTATTTTTTCTGAAGATTTATATGTGTTTATTTATTTGTTTATTTTATTTTTCAAATAGGAGCACCCAGGCTAAAATGTCAAGAACTCTTGAATTATATCATGGAAACAGTGAAAGATTCATCTAATGGTGCCATTTATAGAGCCGATTGTAGCAATATACTGCTCAAGGACATTCTTTCAGTGAGAAAATACTGGTGTGAAATATCTCAGCAACAGTGGCTAGGTATGTTTTGAAATTTGTTCTTAATGAATTTTTCCTTGTGAAATGATATTTCCCCAAAAGAGTAGTTAGAGTCTTTCTGTATCTCTAAATGACCTCACAGTTTAACATTACTTTAATAAAATTAAATGATTACAGAATTTGACCCTAAGATTGCATTTCTTATGTGCTTCCTAAATTATTTTCACTGACAATATATTAGGTGTCTGCTATCAGAAATGGAATTATAGAATTGAAAGATGCCATCTCCTAGCCTCAAGGACTTGATAGACCAGTGGCAGAAAAAAAACAAGTAAACCAAAATTACAATGCAATATGATATATTTGGGTGCAGTGAGTTCACATATCAATGACACTTAAACTCAACCATGATTAAGGTAGAAAAAAGAAAACCGAAACAGAGTATATCATAAAAGTGAAAGCAAAAGAGTTTCAAGTTGAAAGGAGTGTGACATTTCAGTGTTGTAGAAATGGTAAGACATAGAAGTATCCATTGGGTTAAGCAATTAGCAGGACACTGATAATGTAATGGAAATCAAAAGTGTTAGCATAGGTTATGTAGGACCCAGTGTGACTTATACGATTAGTAGAGTGCAGGGAGGAATCTAGTGTTGTTGACAATTTGTAGGTGAGAGGTACTGAGAGATCACAGAGGAAGGAAGTTATGGTCAGAGACTGAAAGATTTGAGTTTATTAATTTCAAATATGGAACATTTCTGGGTCTAAAAGGGTCATGGGTACCAGGAAGGAACCTCGTATGTTGATCGTTTGTTAAGTGAAAGGTACTAACTGACCACAAAGGAAAGAAGCTGTGGTCAGAGAGTGAAACATTTGAGTTTATTGATTTCAAAGGTGGAAGCATTTCTGGGTCTGAATGGTTTAATGAAAAAGGAATTTGGCTCTAACAAGATCACTTTAAGCCAGATGTCAAAGTCTTCCAATACAATCACCTCTGAAAATTTAGAAACTCAGTATTTTCATTGAAAAGTATTTAAGATAAATTGTGCTAACTAAATTAAAAGACATTTGTCTTTATTGTTTACTGTCAGTTTATCATTTCAAAATGAGATATATGTGAACCATAAAATCATGACCTAATCAGTGCCCTGTCTGACACTCTTCTGTTCCCACATGAATAAAAGCCTGCTCAGCTGTGGGATTTATTTCTAAGGCATCATCTGATCCTTTGCTGTAGTTCTGAACACAAGGTTAGTTTTATCACAAACACAGCCTTCCACAAAGCTTGTGGCAGCCTTTGGAGAATAGGCCAGTAATATCTAGCATGCTCCAACAAGTCTCTCACCAAAGTGGTCCACCCTAACTATTTAGGACATTTGCAGATTTGAATTTTAGATTGTTACTTGTAACCATAGTTCTCAGTGGGATAAAAAGAAGGCAACCCTTCTTTTACTATGCTTCCATCATTTGGCATATTCTCTGAAATCGTTTTTTATTTTTAAGCAAGCTACTACCACTTGTAATAATTGGCCCTTTTGTTGAATTATTTTCCTAATTAGCTCCCTTCTCTGAAACTTGCTTCTCTAAGGAGGACTATGCCCAAGAAGTGAAGTTTACATTCAAAATACATATTTGGCAGTAGTGGTGGTTGAAGCTATGGTTATGCTGAGATTGTCAAGGGAGAGAGTTTAAGAGTGAGATGAGAAGATGGCCTAGGACTGAGTCAACATTTCCATATAAATTTTGGAATCACCTTTTTTATTTCTACAAAAAATCCTGCTGGGGTTTTGATAGGGATTGCATGGAATGTATTGAACATTTTAGGAAGAAGAGACATCTTAATATTGAAGACTCTTCCAGTCCATGAACATGATATATTTCTTCACTTATGTAGGTCTATTTTGATTTATGGATGTCAGTGTTATTATCGGTATATAGAATTTGTATATTGTTATTAGATTTATATTGCAGTAGTTTATCAATTTTATTGTTTCTAAGAAAGTAGATCTTAAAAGTTCTCATCACAAGGAAAACATTTGGTAACTATGGTGGTGATGGATATTAACTAGACTTACTGTGGTGATCATTGTGCAGAATACACCAATCATATTGTACACCTGAAATTAATATAATATGCCAGTTATATCTCAAAAATATTAATCCTTTAAAAAAAGGAAAGATCTCAAGTCAATGATCTGAGCTTCTATCTAAAACTTGAAAAACAAACAAACCCTGCCCTGGCAGAGTTGCTTTTTTTTCTAGACTGTTGTTTTTTAGATATGTTTGTATAGTGAGCCTTGGGAGAAAGAGATGTTGATAGAGATGATTAATGGCTTCCTGCAGAGCAAAGGACAGGTTTGCTTAATAATATTATTATTTTTTAAAGAGTTACACTTTATTTTTTTTAAATATATTTTTATTGTTTTCAGAGAGGAAGGGAGAGGGAGAGACAGAAACATCAATGATGAGAGAGAATCATTGATTGACTGCCTTCTGCACCCGTCCCCCCTCCCCCCAGGGGATGGAGCCTGCAACCCAGGCATGTGCCCTTGACTGGAATTGAACCTGGGACCCTTCAGTCTGCAGGCAGACACTCTAGCCACTGAGCCAAACCAGCTAGGGCAAGTTTCCTTAATTATTATAAGTTTGGAGTTTCTCTCCATAGCTCAGTGTTCATACCTGTTTCACCTGTTCCTCTTCACTTTGCTTTTGACATTGAGGAACTTATGCAAAAATGAACATACCCTACTGTTATTTCTGTGAGAAATAAATTGTCTACTATTAATCCAATGGCATTAAAACAAAACAAAACAAATCTGGAATGTGCACTGTGTCAAGTGCTTTGTTAGGCCTAGATGAAGGAACATAGGGTTAGAGAAGTTAAGTTGCTTATCTGAAGTCTGGCTCTCAAACGTGTTTCTGTTCTCTGCTGCTTAAGTTGTTCTTGTCTTGAACGCAACTTATATAAAACTAGAGGCCCGGTGCACAAAAATTTGTGCACTGGGGGGGTCCCTCAGCCCGGCCTGTGCCCATTTGCAGTCCAGGACCCCTTGGGGGATGTCCACCTGTCAACTTAGGCCCACTCCCCGGGGGATCAGGCCTAAGCTTGCAGTCAGACATCCTTCTGGCAGCCAGGGAGCCTCGGGGGATGTCCAACTAAAGGCTTAGGCCCCCAAGGGAGCTGTGATGAGGAAGCTGGGGTGACAGAGGAGCCACGCTGTCCCGCCCCGCCACCCCGGGTCGCAGACAGCTGACTCGGATGGCGGCAGGGCAGGCAGGATGGTGCTGTTCGGCCCCACCGCCCTGGGTGGCAAATAGCAGGCCCGGATGGCGGTGGGGCAAGTGGGATGGCGCTGACCAGCCCTGCCTATAGTATGCAAATTAGCCGCCATCTTTGTTGGCGGTTAATTTGCATATTGTGATGATTAGCAAATGGGAGGTGTAGCGAAGGTATGGTTAATTACCATGTTTGTCTATTATTAGATAGGATACAATTAAATATTAATGGAATGTTTTCACTGTATTTAAATAATATTATTTAAATATTTTTGTGTGGAATTATTGAAACTTAAATTGTGACATTTAAGTTAAATGATTTGATAGTTTTTAAAAAGCATAACTAATACTTTTTTTTTTAAAGAATTGTTTTCTGTGTACTTCAAGCTATATCTCAATCCTTCACAAGACAGAGTCTTACTGGCTAGAATCATTCATGCTGTGACTAAAGGATGCTGTTCACAAACTGATGGATTAAATTCCAAATTTTTGGATTGTTTTTCTAAGGCTATTCAGAATGCAAGGTAATTTAATCTTTTTGTATTTTATTGAAAATCCATTTGATCTTGAAAAGCATGTTTTTGACTCAGTAACTAAAAATTCTACCAACTTTTAAAACGGCTCATTATAGTAGGACTAGTGTATTCCCAAAGGAAGTACTAGTTAGGTCCAACACTTCCTGAATATCCTGCGTACAGACCATGAAATGATGTTCCTAAGTGAGACCTCTTTCTTGCTTTTCTAATGGCAGGAAAGCTAAATGCCCTCTAAGTAGTTTTGTTTTTCCCATTTTTGAGAATAAGAATAAAATAAAATAGTATATTTGGAAATATCAATATCTTATATTTGTGTTGTTTTACCCACTTATTATTACAAATCAGTTTTGTGTAATTTTAGACAATGTTCCAGAAGCAGAAAGAGCTAACAGGAGTGATACTTAGCACCAAAGAAGAACTTTTTTGCTGTTGCTATGTAGTGCTGCTGTTATTTGTGTGTGTGTGTGTGTGTGTGTGTGTGTGTGTGTGTGTGTGTGTGTGTGTGTGTGAGAATAGTTCTGAAACTATTATTTGAAAATTAGATACTGTTTTATTTCAGCATGCAACTTCATAACTGTCTTTAGTTTGTGTGTTTTTCTCCCTGTTAAACCAAGTTGAGTGTGTTTATTTTCTTTCACAGACAAGAAAAGACCTCTGCAGGTTTAAATCATATCTTAGCAGCATTTGTTATCTTCCTCAAGGCTTTGGCTGTTAACTTTCGAATTAAAGTGTGTGAGTTAGGAGATGAAATTCTTCCTAACTTTGTTTATATTTGGACTCAACATAGACTTAATGATTCCTTAAAAGAAGTAATTATTGAATTATTTCAACTGCAAATTTATATTCATCATCCAAAGGGAGCCAAAACCCAAGAAAAAGGTATAAAGGAAGTTTTTGCTGTTTTGAATTTGCTTCTTCATTGAAACATAGAGGCTTAAGCATGAAATCCGTATTTGGGAGGAGGTAATGACCTACTTTTGGATTGCTGTGCTTACTGATGATATTAGTCATGATGATATTTTTCACACACATGTTTTTAGAATTTGGAGCTGTGGTAGAAAATCATATTTTGCCTTACCCTTTTGATTAGTATAATGCTAGATATTATGAGGAATACAAACAAATATGAGCTACTATTCCCTCTAGGAGTTAATTATGCAGCAATAATTAGTTGCTGAGAGGGATGACATAGACTAAGTGTAAAAGAATTTAGAGAAGGCATGGTCTTATTTACCCACACATTGCTTTTATTAGAAGATAAAATAGATAAATAAGGGCTGAAAATAGCCAATCAGGTTAGTCAGGGCCCAAGGAAGATTTATACATATAGCCTTAAACCTCATAGTTACTCCAGGCCCCTGTTTACTGGGAAACCAGAAATGAATGACCCATGCACTCTTAGTCCTTCACATTTGTCTTTCATCAAGAGAGTATTGCTTGGATGGTGTAGCTCCATTCAGTAGACAGGAACTTTATTGGGTGGACCTGGAACAGAATGAGTTTTCTCATGCTCAGCCTGAGTTTGCCTTTGGGCTTGTACTAGCCTTTGGACCAATTCATCCTGACTAGTTTAATGACCTTATTAAGATACCATTCTGCATTGAGTAATAGTCCCTAAAATGAGGGAGAACTGCTGTAGCCACTTTTTAAAATCAAAGGTAGCTGTGTGTATTACATGAGTTCTAGTATGTATGGTTAGATATATTTTTAACCCATGTAACCACTGTGAGTCAAAGAATGGTAATTTTTCTTAGTTTATCATTTTTCACATAGCTCTCACCAAGATGAAAATCAGTTTTATTAGAAGATGGTATGACATGTTTAGGGTTTTAGTTAACTGCATATTAGGATGAATCAAAAATTGGCAGGATGAGGAGGCTGCCAGAAATGCTACTGTAGTGTAAGGCTAAGTAAGTAGATTTCGTGTTTTCTGTTTTGTTTGTGGGAAGTAATAGCCCATTGTCCCCCCATACTGGTCAGATCACAGTGGAAGTATTATGTTCATCAGATTTTGTAAAGTCAGCATTTTAAATTGCTGAGTAATAAGTAGACTGGAGTGTATCTAGGGAAAGAGGACTGGGATAAGGAGAATTGTGGATAACATATTATTTGTACACTAGTTGAAGGATGTTTCTTTCTTAGACATACAGATAACTTGGTCCTCATACAAAAGAGGGAAACATCCACTGTATTTGCTTCAGGGGAGAGAAGAAATTAGAGAAAGCTTGATTGAGATTTTGATTGAGTTGATTAGAGAAAGTTTAGATCAAAATATGGAAGAATTTTATAACAAATACAATTAACTGTGAAATGGACACTGATATGAAGTAGATCTTGTCAAAGATATTGTCAGAGGAGGCATTAGTACTGAATAGAAGGTTGGACCATATGTCTTCTAATGTTGTTTTCACCTTAACAGATGAATAATTTTGTGGGAATTGGTGGTACAAATGGAATATATAATTTTTTGAATTACAGGTGCTTATGAATCAAGAAAATGGAAAAGTATCTTATACAACTTATATGATCTGCTAGTTAATGAGATAAGTCATATAGGGAGCAGAGGGAAATATTCCTCAGGATCTCGTAACATTGCTGTCAAAGAAAACTTGATTGACTTGATGGCAGATGTTTGTCACCAGGTACAGTAGATCTTGTCACATTTTAACATTTCTTGTTAATTTTTTTACTGGGCTTTTAAAATCTGTGTTCTGATAAAAAGCCTGCAAAATTGCTTTGTACATACATGTAACTAACTACTCTTTTCAAAGCACCATAAATATTTAGAATTGCCTTCTGACTTAAAAGGTAACTGTTCTGTATATTATAAATTTAGTGAAAAGTGATGATGAACTTTTTCATTCTTAATATATTATCTATAGGAAATAAGATTACCCTAACCCTAATGTTTCTTTGTTGTTGTTGTTCTGTTTTTTGGTTTTACTGAGTTAGAAATCACAGCACAAAATGTGTTATTTTAAAGTGTACAATTTAGTATTTTTAAGTATTTTCACTGTGCTTTATACCCATCACCTCTATTTAATTACAGAACATTTCCCCAAACTTTTCACCTATTAGTGTCAGTCCTAATTCCCCACTTCTTCCAGTCCCTAGCAACCTGCCACTAACCTACTTTGTCTATCTGTTTTTCCTAATTTGAACATTTCATGTAAGTACAATCATACATAAGTGGTCTTTTGTGACTGGCTTCTTTCACTTAGGATAATGTTTTCAAGTTTTATTCATATTTTACCTTGAATCAGTATTTCATTTTTAAAAATTGCTGAGTAATATTCAATTGTGTGGATGTTTTACATTTTGTTACTCATTCATCATTCGATAGCTTAATGTTTCTGAAGTAAAACTTTTTCCCTCAAGATTTGGTTAACATCCTAGATCATTTTACTTGTCAATATTTTCTTAATGCTAAATTTATGATTTAATTCCTTTGAAAAAAGAGGTTTTTGCTTTGCTTTTAGATATCTTGGTGTTTTTTTAGTAAATATTACCGGAAATAAAGCTTATACTCTTTTTGGTAATATTTGCTCTCTAGAGAGCCATTGCAGTCATGCAAAATTGTTTGTTACTTTATGACTTCTTGTATCTTCATTTGAGGAGTGATGTTGTTTTCTAATAGTTCGTAAAAAATAAATCTTTATTTTTTTATTTTACAGGTTTTTAATGAAGATACCAGATCTTTGGAGATTTCCCAGTCTTATACTACCACACAAAGAGAATATGGTGTACCTTGCAAAAAGAGGAAAATAGAATTAGGCTGGGATGTAATAAAAGATCATCTCCAGAAGTCACAGAATGATTTTGAACTTGTGCCTTGGTAAAATATAACTTTTTTCCCCCTCTTTCAGTGTCCTTTTAGTCTCATTTAGTTTTTCTCACAAAGACCTCCTTTAATCTCATTAGCCAGTAGGATAATTTCCTTGGCCAGAATGAGGTCATTTGCTCCCAAACCATTCACTGACAAAGGGAAAATGCTAGCCAGGACTTGTTGAGATCAACCACCATGGCTCATCTGCTGTTGTAGGGACAGGGCCACTTTTCTTAAGCATATTGCCATAGCAAGGAATAAGCGAGAATGGATGCCTACTAGGCAATCACTAGTGTGACTCATGGAATTCATTCAGTTGTACACCTCAGTATAAAGAGAGTTAACATGCATAGCACCTTTTTGTAGAATTATATTAGGAAGAAATTCAGGATGCCTTAGCTGGTCGGGCTTAGTGGATGGAGTGTCGGTGTGCGTACTGAAGGGTCCCAGATTGGATTCCAGTCAGACACGTATGTTGGTTGCAGGCTCCTCCCCGGCCTGGGCCCTATACAGTCGATGTGATGTGTTTCTCTCTGTCTTTCCCTCTCTCTTCCACTCTCCCTAAACATCAATGGAAAAATATCCTCAGGTGAGGATTAACAAAACAAAACAAAAAAAGAAATTAAGGATAACATCCAGAAATCACACATATTTGGACCTTATGCCATGACAAAAGGCTGTTTTTTTCCTTGTCTCAAATAGTACTCACAATTATTTAAATAATTAAATAATCATTGGAATTCTGTGGGAAAAAAAAAAGTTGGTCTGGTAGAAATCTTCAGAATTCATCCAGTTCAGCCTGTTTGCTGTACTAAAGAAATAAGTGAAACAGAAAGGTTAAGCAGCCTGCCTAGGGACTGTTGGAAATTTGAAGATTAGTGTTCTTTTGATATTTACTATGTTGATGTAATGTTTAAATATAATTGAGTTGTGCGGGGGAAAGCGTATTTATTTAGATACCTCTTGTTTAAGCTCATGTTTGTTTTATATAGTTGAGGGTACCTAGTTCAATTAGTTAATTTGCCCATTCAGTAAAGAGTTATTTATTGAACAGCTGCTATGTGCCAAACATTAGCGATGCAGAAGTGAATAAGATAAAGTTTCTATTCCTGAGTAGCACCCATTTTGGAGAACTCACAGCAAATATTTATTGAATTAACTGAATTAATGTCAAGGAAAAACCGTTTTTTGAGGTTTTGTTTGTTTTTCTGGTTTGAAGGAATATTATCGGTGGCTGAAGAACAGGGATGGGTGCAATAACGCAGGAATATAATATTGCTAATTTAGTTTTTCTTTAAAGTTTTTGTGTAAGGGAAATATAGCTTACCCAGCTAGACAAAAAGCTGTAACTTCTTGACACTTTAGGAAGTAGGGCCTAATAAAAATTAAGAGCCAGTGTATTATGAGAGCAGTACGGAAAATAATGATGGTGATATTCTAATTAGGGTATTACAAATGGTACTATAGCTATATATTGATTTTTTAGCTTGTTAGTAGAATTGAGTAATTTTCAAATTAATTATAATTTTTTTCAGGTTACAGATTGTAATTCAGCTAATATCAAAATATCCTGCATGTTTACCTAACTGTGAGCTATCACCATTATTGATGATACTATGTCAGCTTCTACCTCAACAGCGACGTGGGGAACGCACACCATATGTGTTACGATGCCTTATGGAAATTGCATTGTGTCAAGGCAAGAAATCAAACCTAGAAAGCTCACAAAAGTCAGAGTTATTGAAACTCTGGATTAAAATTTGGTCTATTACCTTTCGCAATATAAGTTTTGAGCAAATACAAGCTGAAAATTTTGGCTTACTTGGAGCCATAATTCAAGGGAGCTTAGTTGAGATTGACAGAGAATTCTGGAAGTTATTTACTGGGTCAGCCTGCAGACCTTCATGGTAAGTTGACTATGCATTGTATTAGATTTTGCAATTTTCATATTTACATATTTTATTTATATATATACACACACACAGGGGTGGGCAAAAGTAGCAGTAGATTTATCTTTGCAAGTACGCAAACACAGAGTTTATTTTTGTAGAGGCCCAGTGCACGGATTCATGCACTGGTGGGGTCCCTCCGCCTGGCCTGCGGGGATCAGGCCGAAACCAGCTCTCTGACATCCCCCGAGGGGTCCTGGATTGCGAGAGGGAGGTTCTTGGGTGACACACCCCGGAAACAGGCTCATCACCTGAGAACTGCAGCTGCCAAGTCACGGTAGCTCGACAGCTCCTGTGTTGAGCGTCTGCCCCCTGGTGGCAGTGCACATCATAGCTACCGGTTGGTCGGATGCTTAAGCTTTTATATATATAGATTAGTTGTATTATTTATTTGTATGATTTCCATACAGACAACTGTAAACCTACTTTTGACAACCTCTGTATACAAGGTGTCCCAAAAAAATGTATCCACACTTTAACAGCTGATAGCCCAGCTAGGGTTTCTTTCTTTTCAAATTTAACCCATTGGAATTAATAATTATTCAAAGTGTGTGTACATTTTTTGGAATGTGCTGTATATTCATCTATCCCCTGATTTTTGGAATTTGGAATTTCAGTTAAAGATTGTTAAATTCTATTTCAGATGCTTTTAATGTTTGTCCAGGAAGTCTTAATAAATAAATGTAAATTTAGTTTTAAATGTGGAGAGATTACTGCAGTCAGTTTTAAAGAATTAAATGTTTTAAATTTTTTATGGGTAATTTGACAACTTACCACTTGTTTGCTCAATATTCATAAACCTTATCATTTTAGTAGTACTATATTCTTAAAGAGGTTACTTATAACACTAATCATTCTTTGTTTTGTTATAGTCCTGTGATATCCTGTTTGACTTTGGCACTGACCACCTGTGTAGTTCCAGAAACAGTAAAAATGGGAATGGAGCAGAATATATGCGAAGTAAACAGAAGTTTTTCTTTAAAGGAATTGATCATGAAATGGCTCTTATTCTATCAGTTAGAAGATGACTTTGAAAACAGTACAGAGCTGCCCCCAATTCTTCACAGGTAGTTTGAGTTCATTGGTGTGCTGTTGTTTTTTGGTTTTGTTTAGTCAGGCTCCATCCATTACTATTTGATGCTAGATGGCTTTATTTTATAGTGATAATGCAGGATTTCCCAGAGCTAGCCCAAATATTAAACAGTCCCTTTGTTGTTACAGTTTACTTTCTTTTTGCCTGGATCTTAGTCCATGTACGTTTACTTTATTTTTGTCACTCTGTCCACACAGTGAGAATAAGAGGGTTGTGCACAAAGAATGTGCATATAACTCTTTGAGCACTTATGTGTTCTTTTGTGATCTTCTGTAAATAGATCCACCTGAACATATATCCAACTCAGGTGTATCCTGGAATCATAATGAGAGTATCTTCTGGGTGAAATATGTTAAATTAGCAGATGGATGAAATGAGAAAAAGGCAAAATAGGGCGTAAGTAGCTTGCCCACATAACCTTTCCATAGTCAATAATTGGAACTGAATGATTGGAGGACAGACCTCTGGATCCTAGTACTTTAATTTCATAATTGTTTTATTTCAGAAATGAGCTTTACAAATTTGCACATGATTTTGCTTCTAGAAAGTGTTAAAAATAATAGTAACATACAATGTATGCTCCTTAAATTCTTTCAGATGTTAAGACATTCAGTATAGGTGAAAGCAATTTTAATTTTGCATCCAAATTTTAGAGGTATATACTAAAGTCAGACATTGATGTTTAAGTTTAAAGAATACTTTAAATGGCTTTGGTGTTCTAAGTGAAGATTTTTATTTTCCTTTATAGTAATTTTCCTCATCTTGCACTGGAGAAAATTCTTGTGAGTCTCACTATGAAAAACTGTAAAGCTGCAATGAATTTTTTCCAGAGTGTGCCGGGATGGTATGTTATCTAATAGAGTTCTGTGTTTTTTTAAGTTATATCTTTAATTACATCTTAGAAATGTTGAACTAAATTGGTCAACTGAAAAATCACAACTGTTAGCTAGGGAAATGTTTCTTATAATATATAAGCTCAGTTGGTTGGGCATTGTCCAATGCACCAAGGGGTTGCTGGTTTGATTCCAGTTGGGGCACATACCTAGGTTGTGAGTTCAATCCCTGGCAGGAGGTGGCTGATTAATGTTTTGTTCTCACATCAATATTTCTCTCTGTCCCTCTCCCTAAAAATCAATTAAAATAAAAATCTAAACAAAATAAAAAAATAAAATAAAAATAAAAATCTGACTATGTGACCTTCAAAAATGAATGATAAAAAACGGCAATGATATTTGAAGAAAGTGAAAACAAAAATAAATTTTAAAGCCTCATTTTAGTTCATGGACTCAAGGGTTGTTGTTTTTTTTTTTTTCCACTATGACTGGCATGAAGATTTTTAATCTCCCTCAAGAGGGCTAAGATGAAAAAAAAATCTACATTTTGGAGAAATCAAAGGTTAAAAAAAGGAAATGCTTTATAATGTTATTTTCATATTTATATCTGGTGTTAGTGTTTCCTTTTTAATACTTTCTGAATTTTCTTTGAGATTGAAATTTGTATTTGTTTTGTGCATCTGTTAGTAAAATTTGCTGCTTGAATAATGAAATTTGGTTCAAGTAGGTATCAAAGTCCAAAGAGGAGCATTTAAAAGAATAATTTAATACTTGTATAAACAGTCTTTGAATAAGTTAATATTTTCATTTGTATTATATTGCTGTTATATGAAGATGAAATATTAGGTAGTTTAATTATAAATAAAAGATCTTACTTTCTTTAAGTGATCAGCACCAAAATGAGAAAGAAGAGCCTTCATTCTCAGCAGTTGAAGAACTATTTCTTCAGACAACTTTTGACAAGATGGATTTTTTAGCTGTTGTGGAAAAATGTGCAATAGAAAAGCACCAATCTAGTAGAGGCTTTTCTGTCCATCCAAATCTCAAGGAATCACTGGATCGCTATCTTCTGGGATTGTCAAAACAGCTTCTAAATAACTATTCATCTGAGGTGAGATTTTTAAAAATAACGAAGGCCCATATTTCATTCCCCTTTGTAGACTGGTTAAGGAGAAATAGGTAGGAAAGGCACTAAGAATGGTGAGAAGCTTCCTTTTAAAAGCAAAGTGACAATACATGTCAGCTAATAGTGAAAACAGCATGAAAAAAGGAAAATCAAAGAATAATAATTTGATACTCTTTGTACCAAGAACTCTGGTAAACACCATAGAAGTAGAATTCTTTGGGTGGGTTTATGGTTAATAATAGTAATGGTTTTGAGTAGAGCAATTTGATGAAAAAGTGACTCAGTTTTGTTGAGGGAACTGTTATAACACCAAAGCATATAATTGAAACTGAATGTCACAATCCTTGCTAAAGCCTTTCTTAGATAATCTCAGCCATAATAATTCATCTTTTGATTTTCATAATACTTAATATTTCTATTTTGAAAGGATACTTAGCATCTTCCTTGTACCATAATTTGTGTTTATATTTTATACACAAATACCTCTTAAGCTATGCTAGAAGTTCCTTAAAGGGCATATATGTATTTTTATTGATTTTTGTATCTGCCACAAGCCTTGTTACATGGTAGATGATAAAGTATTTGTTGAATAAAATAAAAACTATAAGCTACTCAAAGGAGTGAATTCATTAGCCAGGAATAGTGAGCTAAAGAACCAGAGAAGGGACACTGTGCCTGTTTCATCTGCCTTAACCTTAGTAACTGACATTCTTCAGGATCACAGTTGTAACCACTTTCATTACAGAGTAACATGGTGTTCAGTGTTTTCCCCTAAAATGCCATTTCCTACAATATAGGAACAACAACAACAACAAAAATCTAGTTTTTCTGTGTAACCTTGGCAAAATCATTAATAATTTTATAAAATTGGCTAAACAGTACCTACTTGCAAAAAATATTTGTGTTAGTCTATGGAATCTAAAAAGCTGAATAAGTTAAGGTTCATGTCCTTTAGAAGCTCACAAGGTCATTTTAATATTTATTTATATGAATCTAATTTCTGTGTCTGTTCTAAGAGTTACAGACACTTATTTACCTATCAGGTTTTTTTTTTTTCTTCCTCCTTCAAATACTTAAGGGCCTTTGTGTGCAGAACACTGGGCTACTTTAAGAGGAGATGTCTTACTTGGCCATGATTACATACTTCCGCTGTTTTCTTGAGAATCCTGGTTATCACAATTCTTCAAGGATCTCTTAGATGTTTTTTAGAGATAACCAGAATTATGCCACTATTAACTCAATTTACTGTATTTAATGTTTCTTATTATGTACATAAATTTTTTCTTATAAGAGAATAGAGGCTCGGTGCATGAATTTGTGCACAGGACCGATCGGGGCCGGGCTGGTGGAGGGGAGGGGATGCAGGAGGTTGGCCAGCTGGCCCCACCCCCGATTGGGGTGGTGGGGGCCGATTGGGGGCCAGGTCAGCAGGGGGAGGGGCCACGGGCGGTTTTGGGGAGCCGATTGGGGTCCCAATCAGATGCACATCATAGCAACTGGTCGTTCAGTTGTTCCGTCGTTCCGGTCGCTTGGCTTTTATATATATAGATAATCATAGTGTACTCAGATTACTTATAAACTATATGTTTTTTATTTGTGTTTTACTTTTAAGACTTCAAATACAGAAATGCTTGTCCGGTGTTCAAGTCTTTTGATGGGTGTTCTTGGTTGCTATTGTCATATTGGTGTAATAACTGAAGAGGAAGCATATAAATCAGAATTATTCCAGAAAGCCAAGGTATGAGAATTTATGTAAGTTCTGGATTAATTGAATGAAATATATCCCTGGGAAAATTAGTATACATGTTTAGAAAGCACAAATATTTATGTAGGTTAACCATTTCCCTTGTATTTATGTAGCCTGAGAAGAAATGATACTGTGTGTTCTTCCTTGAGATGTGAAATTATTTTAAGCCAAAAATAAATACAGTAATTGAAATAATATTACATTAAAATTTAATCTTAACAAAAATTCTTATTTTTATCTTACTTTAAAAAGTTTTTCCTGTGATCAGTTATCCTAAAGAATCCTTGACTAAGAGTATTAATCAAGTAGGCACTCAGCATGAAACTTATTTTCATCTCTGGGTACTACTGTCAGTTGTGTGATTTGTACGAATGGGATAATATATGTCCTTTAAAAATTGTTAGTAATTTTTAATTATGCTATAAATCAAGTATAACTTCTTAAATACTTAATTTTACCTTTAAGTAAAACTTTTAAAAGCAGTTATTAAACTCTAATTTTAACTGAAATTTGAATTTTTCCTTCTTTATTTTTAATAGTCTCTAATGCAGTGTGCTGGAGAAAGTGTTACTCTGTTTAAAAATAAGACAAATGAGGAGTCTAGAATTGTTTCATTGAGAAATATGATGCATCTATGTACAAGTTGCTTATGTAACTGTAACAAGGTAAGATGTTCTTCCTGCTTGACAGTATAGCCTTCCTAGGGGATTGATAACTGGTTGGTGTTGTTATTATTTTTTGGTTTTTGGTCCATTTGTAAGTTTACACACTGATATAAAATTAAATTGAATGGAAAATAAAAGGTAGTATCCAGAGGAATAAAGCAACAGATAATCAGAATTTCTCATGAAACTAATTTTATCATTTCAGGAAGGTTTCAGAGATTATTTTACCACTGTTATATACTACATACATGACTCTTGCTGTCAGCATATTTTCATCCTATATAATAAAAGGGTAATATGCAAATTGACCCTAATGGCAGAATGACCGGGAATGACTGGTTGCTATGACGCGCACTGATCACCAGGGGGCAGATGCTCAATGCAGGAGCTACCCCCTGGTGGTCAGTGTGCTCCCACAGGGGGAGATTCGCTCAGTCACAAGCCGGGCTTATGGTTGCGAGCACAGCGGCAGTGGTGGGAGCCTCTCTTGCCTCCTTGGCAGCATTAAGGATGTCCAACTGCGGCTTAGTCTGTCTGTCAGTCAGACATCCCCCAAGGGCTCCTGGCTGCCAGAGGAATGTCTGACGGCCAGTTTAGGCCCGATTCCCGGGGAGCGGGCCTAAGCCGGCAGGTGGACATCCTCCAAGGGGTCCCTGACTGCGAGAGGGCACAAGCCCGGCTGAGGGACCCCCCACCCCTGAGTGCACGAATTTTCGTGCACTGGGCCTCTAGTTCATTTAATAAAAATGTGTTGACTGCTACAAGCCCTGCTGAGGGACCCCCCCACCCCCGAGTGCACGAATTTTCGTGCACTGGGCCTCTAGTTCATTTAATAAAAATGTGTTGACTGCTAGCTGTTTGATGTGCATACCACTATACCAGGGATAGTGAGCACCACAAAGATAAATAAGTCCAGCACATATGTTACTCTCTTTTTGCCCATATAGTCCTGTATAATGTTTGGTGGGAAGAGTGCTACTGTGTATAGTCTTTGTTTTGTTTTGGAGCGGGTCTGAGGGGGTAGCTGAGCCAGTTCAAATTGTTAAAAGTAATTGGAAACATTTTGAAAGCTGATGTTAAGTACATGACCATGTATCAATATTATCAGCATGTATTTTTGGTTTTGTAATGTGGTATTGTATGTTTTGCTGTAAGTGGGGAAGGAGAGAAAAGGAAGAATAAAATGTAAGCTACAATTATTGCTTGCTTATGTTTAGGGTCATTAGCTGGTATTTTACTTTAATGTTGTTTATGCACAGTGAAAGATATGTAGTTATTATTGTCTAAGGACAGATAATAGTATTTTTTGAAGTAATTTATAACTTCTCCCCAATAGCAAACTCTTTATCTGTGCTTTTTATGTTAGAGAATTTTCAGTGTAAGGGAAAATTTACATTTCAGTCAAGATAGAGAAAATATTATTTGTCAAGAATAATTGTTTTTATTTCTTTGTTTGCTTGGTTTTCTTGTTCGACTTCATTACAGCACAGTCCAAATAAGATTGCATCGAGCTTTTTCCTACGATTGTTAACATCAAAGCTAATGAATGATATTGCTGATATTTGTAGAAGTTTAGTAAGTATGCTTCTTGTTTTACTACAATATTTCATTGATTTTAAGATGCTTTCCCCTCCATTGAAATATCTCTTAAATGATGCATTTCACAATATATGGCATTTTATGCTTTCTAAATATGGAAATTAAAGTTATTTGGTTTGGGGGTGGGTATATTTCATTGCTTCTTAATATCAGTACCTAGCACAGTGCTTGGCTTTTAGTTTCTCAATAAATAATAATAGACTGAACAATTAGGAACTAAGCATCCAGGCTCATATCTCTTTCTCTGTAACATAGTTCTGTATTCATAAAAATAAAAGCAAAAACCTTGCCAGAGCAGAACATAGTCTCATCATGGTATTTGTTTTTCTTCTTCCATACAAATGGACTCTGTGATGCATACTTTTTTAACTGGAATAATACCTGGCACACAGAGTGGATATTCAAATATCTAATGAGTGAAAAAAATACTCTATAACTGAATTAATTTCACTTAATAATAAATCTTGGTCACTTTTTCATGTCACTGTTTAGTGTTACACCTTCCACTTTTTTAGCAGTTGCCTGATATTTTATTATATGGATATGGTATATATGTAGTTTTAACCCATCAGATCTTTTTTTAAAAGTAATTTAAAATTTTTCAATTATATTTTGTGTTACAATATTATGTTAGTTTCAGGTGTACAACCCAGTGATTAGACAGTTATATAACTTACAAATGATCACCCTGATAAATCTAGTACCATCTGACACCATACATAGTTATTACAATATTATTAACTATATTTTCTACGCTGTACTTTACATTTCCATGACTGTTCTGTCACTACCAATTTGTATTTAATCCCTTCACCTTTGTCCCCCATCTCCCCAATTCCCTCCCATCTGGCAACTGTGAAAGTGTTCTCTGTATCTATGAATCTGTTTCTGTTCAGGTTCATTTATTTTGTTCTTTAGATTCCACATATAAGTGAAATCATACAGCATTTGTCCTTCTCTGTCTGGCTTATTTCACTCAACACAATATCTGCAGGTCCATCCATGCTGTTGCAGATGGCAAGATTTCATTCTTTTTTTCAGTTTGACTCATACTCCATTGTATGCATGCACCACTTTTACTTCATCTGTTCATCTTTTGATGGACTCTTAGTTGACTTTCATATCTTGGTTATTGTAGATAATTCTGTAAGGAACATACGGATGCATATATTTTTTCATTTTAGTGTTTTTGGTTTCTTTTGGATAAGTACCCGTAAGTGGAATTGCTGGGTACTTCTTTGTCTCTGGTTATAGCCTTTGTTTCAAATTCTGTTTTGTCTGTTATAAGGATTGCTATCCCAGCTCTTTTGTTTTTATTTATTTATTTATTTTTTAATATATTTTATTGATTTTTTACAGGGAGGAAGGGAGAGAGATAGAGAGTTAGAAACATCGATGAGAGAGAAACATCGATCAGCTGCCTCCTACACATCTCCTACTGGGGATGTGCCCGCAACCCAGGTACATGCCCTTGACCGGAATCGAACCTGGGACCTTTCAGTCCGCAGGCCGACGCTCTATCCACTGAGCCAAACCGTTTCGGCTGTTTTTATTTTTATAACATAATTTTTCCCATCCCTATACTTTTAGTCTATATGTGTCTTTTGATGTGAAGTGAGTCCCGTTTGTCTTTTGATTGGAGCATTTAGTCCATTTGCATTTTTAAAATTAATTGTTAATAGATATGGAATCTAGGTTCTTGAACTTAATTCATTCCGGAAGGTTGTTCAAGGAGCGATTTATTCGAAAATCAAATCATTTTTTCCCCATTAGAAATAATGTAAATTGAATTAATCTGTTTCAGACCCCCCAAATGATTTTCTTCTTTAGCCTTTCTTATATATAGTACATGTCTAATGTACTGTTTAATCTTAAATAAACACTTCTTTTCTTAAATTTATCAAAACACTCCCTGTTAGCCTTAAACAAATCACTTTTAGCATTTGGTCTAGAGATGTCTTTCAGGTCTGCATACAGTATCTTTGCTTGTCTGTATATTACTGCTTCCAAGAAATGGCTGTCACTGGCTAACTGCTTTTCATCTGTCCAAACCAACAACAGTTTTTCTGCCTCTTTAATTGTCTGTGATCGTTGTTGCTTTCACACTTATCAACATTAGCACTCTAGATGGCCTCTTCCTGTTTTAAAATTGTGCTAATCCTTGTTTTCTCCAGCAACAAAAGCATTCTCTTCTTTGTTTGCTGCCTGAAAGATTCCTTTTGTCATGCTGAGGTATCAGCATGAAAGGGTTGTCAGGTAGAAAACCAAAACTTAACAATTGGAACATTTTTGCTGTGAATAACTTGGTCGAAACCCAAATTGTTTGAAGATGGGAGATGTTCAAGAAATGAGGTTTGAGTGTATTTATTGCCATTTTATTATTCATATTTTTTATCTCTTTTTATTCTGTTTTGATGGTGATGAACTAGCTTTTTCTAGTCCGGGAATCTCTTTATCCTTCCATTCTAAATGATAGCTTTCCTAGGTAGAGTAATGTTGGTTGTAGGTCCTTGCTTTATCTCTTTGAATATTTTGAGCCACTACTTCCTGCCTGCAAAGTTTCTATTGAGAAATCAGCTGACAGTCTTATGGGAGCTCTCTTGTAGCTAACTAATGGGTTCCTTCTTGCTGTTTTTAAGATTCTCTCTTTGTCTTTAACCTTTGGCATTTTAATTATGATGTGTCTTGGTGTAGACTTCTTTGAGTTCATCTTGTTTGGGACTCTGTATTTCCTGGACTTCTATGTCTATTTTCTTCACCAGGTTAGGAAAGTTTTTTGTTACTATTTTTTCAAATAGGATTTCAATTCTTGGCTCTCTCTCTTCTTCTGGGAGGCACCCCCATAATGTGAATGTTGGTACGCTTGATGTTGTCCCAGAAGCTCCTTAAACTGTCCACAATTTTTTGGATTCTTTTTCTTTTTGCTGTTTTGATTGGGTGTTTTTTGCTACTTTATCTTCCAGTTGCTGGTTTGCTACTCTGCTTCATCTTTCCCGTTGTTGATTCCCAGTAACTTCATTTCAGTTTGTGTATCTTTCATTGGGTTCTTCTTTATGTTTGCTATTTCGATTTTTATATTTCCTCTCCTTATTAAAGTTCATTTAATTCATCTGCTCTTCCCCTAGGTTCATTGAGTATCCTTCAACCAGTGTTTTGAACTCTGCACCTGGTATTGCTTGTCTCCATTTGTTTAGTTCTTTTTCTGGGATATTGTGCTATTGTTTCATTTGAGACATGTTTTTTTATCTCCTCATTTTGGCTGCCTCCCTGTGCTGGCTTCTATGTAGTAGGTAGAGCTGTTACATGTCCCCGTCTTGGTAGAGTGGTCTAATGTAGTAGGTGTCCTGTAGGGCCTAGTGACACAGCCTCCCTGGTCATTTTAGCTGGGTACTTCAGGTGTGCCGTGTCTTGGCTATGTGACCCCTCCTGTTGTAGTTGAGTTTTGATTGTTGTTGGCACATCAGTGGGAGGTATTTACCTCAAGGCCAGTTGGCTACAACTGGCCATGACTACAGTGGAAAAGCTCTTATGCAAGGGCCAACCCCACGGAGCCGGACTTGCTTCAGTGGGGCTCTGGTGCCTGATTAGTTCTCACCTTGAGTGTGCTGCTGATAGAGGTGGTTGGGTGGTGTTCTGGCATTGTCTGACACTGTCCACCTGGTGCGCTAGCTCTGGAGTCCTCTGGGAGGTGCTGACCAAAGTCAGCTGCCACCCATATCCTGCCCAGGGCCACCCAGCATGAGCTACAGAGCGATCTGCAGAAGACTGCTACCTGTGCTGGGCTTGGAGGTGATGGGGAGAGCCCATGCTGTGAACAGGGGCCAGCTGTTGCTCTTGCCAGGCCTGGGACCATTAGCAGGAGGTATGAGGCATGCCGAGGCCAGATCCTGCTGGTTGAGGTAGGGTTTGTGAACTTTTGAGAGATTTTAGGAAAGTTCTCAGCAGGAGCCAAGACAGGCTACTTGTATGGAAAAGCTACTGGAAGTTGCTTGGATGGGCCCACAAGGTGGGTAGGGCACTGTCTCAGGGACTTACCAGGGTGGGTGAACAGTTAATCAGACTCAGATATGGTGCTTGCCTGTGGGCCCTGTGCCAGGTGGCGGGGTCGGGGGAGGGGACTCAGAAAAGGAACAATGGTTTTTGCCAGCACTTAAGTCTGGGTAAAAGCCACTCTTCCAGTCTTCCCCCCATATCCAGACAATTCAGTTCCTCCCTGTATGTCCCTGGTGCCTTTTGAGCTGCTGTCCCAGTGCTGGAGCTCAGAGCAAGTGAATCTGAGAAAGTTTTTGCAGTGGAGCCCTTTAAGAGGAACACCAGGGACTCCAGCAGCGCTCTGTCTCAACTACAATCCCTGCTGGTTTTCACAGCCAGAAGTTATGGGGACTTGTCTTCTGGTACTGGAACCCTGGGTTTGGGGGCCTGGTTTGGGGCTGGGAACCCTCACTCCTCAGGGGGATCTCCACAGCCAAAATATCCTCCTGATTTTTAAAACACGTGTGTGGGACTAGATCCCTCTGTATCTACCTCTTCTACCAGTCTCAATGTGGTTTCTTCTGTATATTTTTATACAGACTTTTGTTCAGCTAGATTTCAGGTGATTCTGAGTGATGGTTGTTCTGGAGTTTAGTTGTAATTTTGATGTGCTCCTGGGAGGATGTGAGTGTTGCATTTATCTATACCTCTGCCTTGACTGGAAGCCCAGTGCATTGGGTCTTAATTAACATTTTAAGTAGTTTCTATTTTTTTTCTGTGGTAAAGGTTGTTTTGTCTATTTATATCTGTACCTATGAAGGATGAAGGAGATATTCTAGAAATGAAATTATTTGTTCAGAAGGAATGTGAATTTTATGTTTTTGATGGATATAGTAATTGTCCTCAAAATAATCATATCAATTTATACTTTTTTCCACACTTATCAATTTTGGGTAGTATTAAAATTTCTTAGTGTAAGAAATTTTTTGTAAAGATTGCATATTATTCTATTAGGTAGACATTACTATTTATATCCATTTTTCTGTTGTTGGACATTTAATAGAAATAATCCTGCAGTGTTCATGCATATGAATCTTGAGCCAAATGATTAGGTGAATTTTAATTACAATGTGCTTTGGAAAGAAGCCAACTTGAAAAAACATCTTTCTTTCTCTTTTGAAGGTCTCCTTTATAAAAAAGCCACTTGACTATGGACAAGTAGAATCAGTGGAAGATGACACTGAAAATGTAAAGGAGATGGAGAATCAGTCATCCATGAGTCTATTTAATGATTACCCTCCTAGTAGTGTTAGTGATGCAAATGAATCTGGAGAGAGCCAGCTTATTATTGGTAAATATATATTTACTTTGTGGGATTTCTTTTATTTCTTCATATTGATTTTACATTACAAAAATCCTCATTGATACCAATTGTATGCTCATTTTATTTTTTGGTAAAGTTTATTAGGATTGTTTTTTTTCTGTACCCTTTAGATTCTTTAATTTTAATGGAATTTATTAGTTTTCTGTTCTTCATAAGGACAATTAAAATAATCACTAAAGAAAATCATATAATAGATTTTTTTTGAAAATTGAAAGCAGGAGAGTGATAAAGTCATAATGCCATCCTTTTAAACTTTTTCTGTTATTTGTCTATAGACCTTTTGAAAATTATAATTAGCATTGACATTCTTATGTCTTTTTTACACCTTGATTTTTTAACATTAATTATAAACATTTTTTTTTCATTGAGCTGCTTGAATTGATGAGCATATTTTTTAATGGCTTTATAGTATCCCAATTAACATACATAACATAATTTACTTGACCATTATTTACTGTTAGAAATTTAGATTTCTTTTCTATTTTCTTATAATTAATAGTACTGAACTGAATGTCCATATAGATTTTTCCATAGATCATTTCTTGATGATAGAATCCTGGGGTAACCTTTAATGAAGAATTTTGAAGCTTTTAGTGTTTAATTGATTTCATCATATACTTTAATCTTTTTTTCTTGATAGAGGGGAGGCTATTTGAGCTAATAATGTTCCTTGTGTGTGGCTGTTGTGCCCTGCTCTTAGTTTTAACAAGTGCTTTTTATTTCTAGGTGCCATGAATCCCTTAGCTGAGGAACATCTGTCAAAACAAGATCTGCTTTTTTTAGACATGCTCAAGTTCTTGTGCGTAGGCGTAACCACTGCTCAGACCAGTCCTGTGTCATTTAGAGCAGTTGATATTCGGAGGAAATTGTTAATGTTAATTGATCCTAGTATACTAGATCTTACTAAATCTCTCCACCTACACATGGTAAGTTAAGTAAAATGAAGATTCTTTATAGTTCTGTCTGGCATTGCTGCTGAAGATAATAGATTGACATCAGAATCACATAGTACCTGTAAAGTGTTGAAATTGCTTTCTTGATAAATGAATCTGAGACTAGTTATAAAATACACTTTTTTCTTTAAAGTGCTTGGAAAAAAAATGTAAGTAGACACGGAAACATTAAAACTTGGATTGACTTTAGGTAGATTTATTATCTTAAGATATACTTAATTATAAGTTCTTTAAATTAGGCCAAGAAACACAGATTCTGAATGTAAAAGTAATCTATATATATAAGAGACTAATATGCTAAGTATCCGACTGCCTGACTGGTCGCTATGACGTGCACTGACCACCAGGGGGCAGATGCTCAACACAGGAGCTGCTGTGACAAGCACTGGCCATTTACAGAGAAATGGCAACGCAGAGCTGGCGCTGACGAAACAACAATCGGCTTCCCCAAGTGGAACACAGGCCCCGTCACCACCCTGGAGTGACAGCCCACCAAATTGCAGCCAATGCTGCCAAGACCCCATGGTACAAAATGCAACCTACAGCCCAGTCCATCCCAGAAACAGTGGCTGTGGGCACCAGATAATGACGTCACATAGCAACAACTGGCTTCCTTTCCCTAGCAACTAGCCTCCTTGGATTTTCTTCAGCCTAGGACAGTGATGGCGAACCTATGACACGCGTGTCAGAGGTGACACGTGAACTCATTTTTTTGGTTGATTTTTCTTTGTTAAATGGCATTTAAATATATAAAATAAATATCAAAAATATAAGTCTTTGTTTTACTATGGTTGCAAATATCAAAAAATTTCTATATGTGACACGGCACCAGAGTTAAGTTAGGGTTTTTCAAAATGCTGACACGCCGAGCTCAAAAGGTTCGCCATCACTGGCCTAGGAACACGACTTGCTTTATAGCCAGGTGGAAACACTTTACACTTTAACCAAATGTCTGTGAAGCATTTTCCCGTGCCTCATCTCATTTGATCCTCACAGAAGTCCTGGAATAGGCAGATAGGAGATTCAGTGGAATCCTATTTCCTATTCATTACCTGGAAAATGGAGATTTAGAAAGCTTAGAAACGTGACCCGACTGAAAAGAAGTAAGAAATGGTGGACCTTGAAAATGACTTCAGGTTTTCTCACTGCACAGACTATAGTCAAACACTGCTGCAGTTAAATATTTTACCCTTTGTTCTCCCTACAATAATAATCTGCTTTGTGTTGATAATTTGCTGCTGTGTTGCTGACAATTACCTGAAAGAGAAGTTGGGGTGCTTCATTGGACTGGAAAAAGTTTAGCTACATCAGAAAGCAGGTCTAATTAAGCAAGTTTGTCTATATTTATATGTAAAGTGCTCGCTGGCACCAATCGCACCCGTGTGTTTCGATCTGTCATTGTTGATTGTGAATTTGGTTGACAAATCTATTATAGAGAAAGGGTGAATAACAATATTAAAATATTTCTTCTAATTAAGGTACGAGCAAGGTTAGAAACAATATAGTTTTAGATTCTTGTTCAGGCACTTAATCCCAGCAATTAATAACTATCATTAATTGAATTCCTACAATAAATGTTAGATCTTTACATTCATTTTCTTTAATCCTCACAGTAATCTGGCTAAATAAATTCTATATCCCCATTTTACAGGTGAGAGTACAAAGGCTCAGATGACTGCAATTTTTTTGTTTTTTTAATGTTTTTATTGATTTTTAAAAAGAGAGGAAGGGAGAGGAATATAGATATAGAAATATTGTTCATTTGAGAATCATAGATTGGCTGCCTCCTCTAAGCCCCCTACTGGGGATCGAGCATGCAACCTGGGCCTGTTCCCTGACTGGGAATCGAACTGGTGACCTCTTGGTTCCTGCGTTGGTGCTCAACTACTGAGCAACACTAGCTGGGTGACATTGCAAGTTTTTTAACCGCACAAGTAATAAGTTGTGCTGGGATTTGAATCCAGCTCTGTTTGACCTCAATTGCTTTTTTTCTTTTTTTTTCTTCTTTTACTATACTGCCTTTTAAAGAAAATCACTGGTCTTGTGTGTGCTTGTGTGTATGAATATATGATTTTGTGGTTAAATATATACTTATTTAAGTAAATGACATGTTTAAAAACAATTGATTTCTCACTCCCTACCCTCCACCCACCCAACTATCCTAGTATCTAGTGCTTTTAAAGGAGCTTCCTGGAGAAGAATATCCTTTGCCAATGGAAGATGTTGTTGAACTTCTGAAACCACTATCGTAAGCAATTAAAACCATGTTATGTTCACTTAAAATTTATAAACTAACTGATGTGTTCTGTTATGCTTATAAAATTAAACTTTTTCCACCATAGCAAATTGTGTTCTTTATATCGCCGTGACCAAGAAGTTTGTAAAACAATTTTAAACCACATCATTCATATAGTGGGGAACCTATGTCAAGGCAATATGGATTCTGAGAACACAAAGGATGCTCAAGGACAGTTTCTAACAGTTATTGAAGCGTTTTGGTAGGTACAGATTATTCTGTGGAGTTCTTTTTTTGCTTCTTCTGATACAGATGTAACTTTTATATTTCTGCATTAGTGACTTCTTCTAATCCTTAATTGTAATTACATATTCTTTTAACAATAGTAAATGTAATTTGTGTTTTTTTCCCCCTTAATTTCTTGAAGAACTACATTGTATTTTTCTTAAGGCTTGGCTTTCTAAAGTGTGTTTAGTATTTCCCTGCAAATTTTGAATCACTTAATAGTTTGACATATATGGCAAATAAAGCAAAGTACATCATGTCGAAATCAATGGAATTGGCCTTATCAGTATCTGGTTATTTCATGTATATAATCATAGTGTGAGACAACACTATGATACTTACAGAGTAGCACATATATATAATTTAGAGCTCTCATATCATTTGACTGTAAAGGACTTCAGAATCAATATAGAAATGGTTTTTAAATTTTTGATATAACAACAAAGACTTAAAAATGTTTCCCTTTAAATTAAGATTACTATAACATGGTTAGCTGAAGTAAGATAGCTAAATCAGACATACTCATAAAAATCTAATAATATACATTAAAATGAACTAAGCATTTCTTTTATATGGAATTCTTTTTGGAAGATGAGAATATTGGCACGTGCCACATAATGATTAAAGTTAGCATGGAAAGAAATTTTGGAAGTGATTTTTTTTTTACTGTGCTTTTATTGGAATAATTATTTGACATTGAAACACTTTATTTCAGGCAATTAATCAAGGAGGGGAAATGTATATTCTCTGTAAGAATGGCACTAGTAAAATGCCTGAAAACTTTGCTTGAGGTGAGTTACTCCACATTAAGTGTTAGAAAGTTTTCCGTAAATTTTAAAAACAGCTTTTGTTTTTGTTTGTTAATGGGTGATTTCTTTCTTAGTATTTTGTATTTAACCTAAGTTGTTCTTTTTCCATAGGCTGATCCTTATTCAGAATGGGCTATTCTTAATTCAGCGGGAAAAACCTTTTCTGTAAATGAAGTATTTCCACAATTTCTTGCTGATAATGACCACCAAGTTCGCATGTTGGCTGCAGAATCAATCAATAGGTAATGAGTCAAATATTTATGAAATGTCTGGAATGCTGCAGATATCAATGCAATGCTAGCATAGTCATGGGTTACTTGTTGCGATATTAAAAATAGCTAATCACTTATATCAACTGTAATTTTTTAAAAAAGCTAATAGTTATTGAGCATATACTGTATGCCTGGCTTTTATATCAATATTATATATTAATATATATATATAATATACCCCCCGCAC